>NW_027095705.1:495557-532727 GCF_036850995.1 Saccopteryx leptura | reverse complement strand
TAGAAAAGTACATTGAGTATTCAACTGTGGGCTTAAGTTCTCCAAGGCTAAGAGGTACAGTATTTTTAGTCAGAACACCAACTACATACATTGTTAAAAACTAGGACCCCTTTTATAAATGTTGGTGCAATGGGGACGTCAAGTGGCACACAAGAGCAAAAAGCAAATCTGGAATCCTAATAGTAGAGAGATAGATGAGAAATGTGAGACCCTGTGGGAGGCATGTGGCTGAGGGAGGCAGTCGTATTTCTCTGACAGGGAAGTGAGCAGAAAGAGATGTCGGTTTGTGGCAAAGTAAGTGACAGAAGACTTCAAAAGGGTTTGGAGAAGAAGCTGATATCTGAGTCAGCAGGCACTCACCCTGCTGAAGCATTCTTACCTAACAGAGCTCCAATGCTGCTGCTTCTGCCCCTGCTCTTCAAGGGAATTCTCTGGCATGGGCCAAGCACAGTAGGAAAGAGAACACAGGTGGGAAGATACCCCTCCTATCACATGCTCCAAATCTTGTTTTTTATCAACCAGAGCTGGCAGCACATCAAGGGCTCAGGCTCACTGGGCAAAATTCAGACTCATCGCTAGGACACTGTTAAGCACCATTCGTTTTCTGTTACCCCGGTCCCCAAGTAATCTTAACAAGGAGAGTTGAAGAACATGCAGGTGTTACTGCAGTTGTACATGCATAGCCTTGCATTGAAGTGCAGGCATTTTCAGTCAGTTTCAGTTTGAATGTGATTTTTCTTTTCCAAGCTGATATTTCCATGAAAGTCCTGACCAGGGAAGATGATATATGGACTCTGACCATTATTCAATCTTCCTGACCTTGTGTTTGGTCTCCCCAGGATCATTCCTTCTTTGTTTCATCTTTACCACTGTTCTGACTGTTCCTCCACCACTCACATACAAAGAAGGACCTACATACACATATCTCTTCACACTCCTGAATATACCCTCATATTAATGCTCCTTGAAATAGCTCTGACCTTTGGATGTTCATTCCCCCATCCTGGCCTCGGACTCAGCCTTTCTCAACCAGAATCTGCCCTTCTTCCTTGTGGCCTAACCAGGACCTAACCACTCCTGAGTGGGCTCTTCCTGACTGGTCTGCTATCTTTCTAACAGGCTCCCCATCTAGCCCATTCAAATTAATTATTTCCACATTCCTTTATTATTTTCACATTGTCATTAACAGATTTCTTCACACTTCTTCGAAACTGTAGTCTTCCACATGATTCACCAGAAAATGTTTCTTCCCTTTAATCTCTTTACTTGGTAGATTGTTGACTTTACCTTGCTACAATGTCAAGAATTACTGAAAAGAAGGTCATATACTGGTAGAGAATATAATTTTCCTATCAAGAACTGCTATGGCATAAGATAATTTTCCTTGAAGTATAAACTGTAGTATTTATTTGATTTGATTTTAGGATATGTGTCTTCAGTTCCATTGTACTGGCAAATGTTTTAAATGTGTTCCCTTTAGGGCCCTGGCCATGGATGCATATCATCCTGATAGGCCAAGGTTGCAGGTTCAATACCCAGTCACAGCCATATAGTAATCAATAAATGTGTAAATAAGTGGAACCACAAACTGATGTTTCTGTTTTTCTTTCTTTCTCTCTCTCTTACCCTTCCTCTTTTTAAAATCAATAAGTGTTGGAAGAACTAAAAACATTGAAAACATGGAAAAATAATGCTCTGCCTTTTGTAAATGGTCATCACACACATACACACACACACAAACACACACAAATGTGTTGTTAGGGAGACAAGACAAAAGGATAAAATGAGAAAGAGGAGCCATTGAGAACGTGCAAGAGAAGAGAGGGCCATGCAGAGGAAGATGGAGTTGGGTGGATGAACCAAAAGAATTTTCCTAGATTAAGGCAGGCGATCGTTTCACAGTGCCTATGATTTAAAAGATGTTACAATAAAACATTGGGGAAGAAAAATAACCTTTCAAAACTATATGGTGGCTTTTTCAAGGTAGTATAAAGAAAGCTGAGGTCAGGAAGAGCACCTGGAAGCCAGGAAGATAAGAAGAAAAATCTGGAAGTCAAGGGCTGGAGTGGAAATGACAGGCAGTGGGAGGGTCAGGGTGTAGGAAGCACAACTTTTCTCTGATGTTCAACGTGGATGAGGCAGAGACTTGTCCCTTGGAAGAGGAAGTTGCTATAGAGCACTGAGGAAATAATAAGTTTGCTGAGTTCAGAGATCAAACAGCAGCTCAAAGAGTCAGAGCTTTTACCTACCGATGAAATGCTGCTTTTGCCACTTCTGTTGCTAGCAGATCTCATCCCAGGTGCTGACAACAAGCGTGGACACGAGCATGGTAAAAGTAACTCTAGCTGGAACTCTGGGTGTGGGAGGTCTGGATGAAAGCATGCTGTGCATACCGCTGAGGGTCTGGGCCAGCCCATCTCCAGCCTTCTTCTTCTATTTTGGAGGCTGAGGATGGAGCCAGAGGCCCTGACAAAAGCAATTGTTTCTGACATTTTGCTGTATAGACTCGGGGGTTTTTTTCCTAGATATTTTGGGTTTTCTTTTCCCCCACCCCTATCCCCTGCTGCTTTTCTCTTTTTTTCACATTTTCTATCCTTCCACTACCCACAGCTCTCCATGGGCCGACCTCTTTCCATGTCAACCAGATATCATCATTTGTCAACAACACTTATGCACAAAATCAAGGCTCAGGCTGGCTGGATGATTTGCAGATCCATGGCTGGGATAGTGACTCAGGCACCGCCATTTTCCTGAAGCCTTGGTCCAAGGGCAACTTCAGTGATGCAGAGGTGACTGAGGTGGTGGAAACGTTACGGGTTTATTTCATCGTGTCACTCAGATAGTACAGGATCGTGTCAGTGAATTTGAGTTGACATGTGAGTGCTGTTCTCTGATCTGGGGAGATTACCAATGATCTCTCTCTCTCTCTCTCTCTCTCTCTCTCTCTCAGTTCATGCTGCTGTACCGCATGATCTTTCTCTCTCCTTCTCAGTTAATCCAACTGTTTGCACACACATCTCTAGAAGCAGTCTTCCTCTTAGATTTCATACCTCCACAAGGTATTTCAGATTCTTCTTGCTTCTTGCACCTTGCCTGATACAGAACTCCTTTTGTGTATAGATTTTCCCTTTAAACACCAAGAAAGAGGCCTTCGCTTTTCCTACCCTGTCCCTGAGTGAACTAAATGTGATTCCTTTGTTTTCAGTCCATCTCCTAAGCATCTCCTGCCTGCTCCTCCTCTCAGTGTAATTCTCCCATTTGTCCTGGAATGTGTACTTCCTCCTGACTTTATAATCAGTCTCCTCAGATTTCCCCCTTCTTTCTTCTCACCCACTGTACTTTACTACAACAGTCTTTTCCCACCACTTATGATATGTTTACTTTTTCCCTGTTCTCTTCTATGAAGAGGTCTCTGAATAGCTTTGACTGGGTAGCTCAGTGATTTAGAGCACTATCCCAATATGTTAAGTTTATAGGTTCAACGGCCAGTCAGGGCTTATAGAGAACTCAACCAATGCGTGCATGTATAGGTGGAAAATAATCGATGCTTCTCTCTTTCTCTCTTTCTCTCCCCCTCCCTCCTTCCATCTCTTAAATCAATCAATCAATAATTTTTTTTTTAAACTAACAGTCTCAGAATACAGTCATAGAACATTTGACAGTCAGGACATGTTCTGAGAAATACATTATTAGACAATGTTATTGTTGTGTAACTATCAGAGTACAATTAAATATACCTAGATAAGATAGCTTACCACACACCTAGTCTATACAGTATATTTTTTGCTTCAAGGCTAATATACTATACAGCAGATTACTGTACAAAAAATATGTATCATTAAATCAAATAGAAAAGTAAATTATGCTATCAAGTGATGCAGTAAACACGACAGGTGTAAGGCTATTGCTGGTATAACACGACATACTTTTACAGAATTTTTT
Organism: Saccopteryx leptura; assembly: GCF_036850995.1. NCBI lineage: Eukaryota > Metazoa > Chordata > Mammalia > Chiroptera > Emballonuridae > Saccopteryx > Saccopteryx leptura. Next base: position 528,785 of record NW_027095705.1, on the reverse strand, counting down.
TTTCTAACTAGAAAGCATGCATTCTAAAATAAAAACTAAAACTATAATAAATACATAAACTAGTCACATTATTTATTATCATTATCAAGTATTATGTCCTCTACATATTACATTGTTATTCTCTTACACAACTGGCTGCACAGTTTTTTTTACCTCAGTATCACCACAAACACATGAGCAATGCTTTATGCTGTTAACAATGGACATGATGTCAGTAAGCAATGGGAATTTTTCAGCTTCATTATAATCTATGGCAGTGGTCCTCAACCCCCCGGCCATAAACCGATACCGGTCGTGGGCTATTAGGTACCGGTCTGCAGAGAAAGAATAAATAACCTACATTATTTCCGTTTTATTTATATTTAAGTCTGAACAATGTTTTATTTTTAAAAAATGACCAGATTCCCTCTGTTACATCTGTCTAAGACTCACTCTTGATGCTTGTCTCGGTCACGTGATACATTTATCCGTCCCACCCTAAAGGCCAGTCCGTGAAAATATTTCCTGACATCAAACCGGTCAGTGGCCCAAAAAAGGTTGGGGACCACTGATCTATGGGATTACCCTCTTGTACATAGGTTTTTATTCACTGAAAGTCATTATGTAGCACGTGATGGTAATGGATTTGCTTTTGGCTCCTTTAACATCTCAAACATTGATGCTCACCCAAATCAAAAGAGTAGGTTCTTTGCCCATCCCTTTCCTCTTTGTTGGTTTTTAAATATCTTTTTCTCTTTTTTCTTCTATCTAGATCTCTTTGAGATCCAGGCTATAGGAGGCTGTGAGCTGCATTCTGGGGAGACCACTGTAAGCTTCCTGAGGGGAGCTTTGGGAGGAGTGGATTTTGCGAGCTTCCAGAATAATTTGTGTGTGCCTGCTGCACAGGGCAGCCCCAGGGCACAAAGGTTTAGCACACTTGTCTCTGAATACCAAGGTCTCATTAATATCATAGAGACGCTCCTCTCAAACACCTGTCCTCGATTTCTCTTGGGCATTCTCGATGCTGGGAAGGCGAAACTACAGAGACAAGGTTAGTCCTGTTCTCTCTCCAAGACTTTTCTATGTCACTTTCCACCACTTCTTTAAATTTTATGGGAGTAGTTCCCTAAGAGAGAGGAGCTTAATCAATAAATTTGGGGGAGGTTCCAAAGGAGTGGGAGAATTCACTGTTCAAAGTTGTGGGTTTCTGATTCCCTATGCTCTGGATTAGTGTCATAATGTGACACTGTCCTGCTCCTTTCTGCCCCAGTGAAGCCCGAGGCCTGGCTTTCCAGTGGCCCCCCTCCTCTGCCTGGTCATCTGCTTCTGGTGTGCCATGTCTCAGGATTTTACCCCAAACCTATATGGGTGATGTGGATGAGGGGTGAGCAGGAGCATCCAGGAACTCATCAAGGTGACATCCTGCCCAATGCTAACGAGACGTGGTATCTCCGAGTAACCCTGGACGTTGTGGCTGGGGAGGAGGCTAACCTGAACTGCCGAGTAAAGCACAGCAGCCTGGGAGGCCAGGACATCGTCCTCCACTGGGGTGAGAAGAACTGGACTGGACCTGGCCAGAAATGGGAGGAGATGGTCCACAAACATGGAGGGAGGGGCGAGCAAATGGTGAGACTTAGTGGGTGTGACAGAGAAGCAAGGAGGGAGGGAAGGAGAAAAGGAAAGAAGGAGGAAAAACAAGAGACAGAAAGAGATAGATGACCTAGGCAGCAATGTTTAACTGGTGTGCCACAGGATTTTTTAAAACACGCAGTACTTGTCTATTTAGTAATGAGTGGATTTCTTGGATTGCCATATTTTAAAAATGACAACAGCCAACACAATAATATCCATCTGGTGCGAATGAATCAAATTTTACTTATTTTTTTTATCAGATCAGCTTAAAATATATTTTGGGGGGTGCCACAAAATTTTAGTAATTAGTGTGTGTCATTAGATAAAAAAAGATTGAAAATCACTCACCTGTTATATAGAAAATAAGAATTATGGGCTTATAAATTGGGTGACATGAGACAAGAAGAAATGATAGAAGATAGATAAGGATTATTGTGTTAGAGAATCTGAGAGGGAAAGTTGAATTTGCCTTTACATCAAAAGCAGGTGAGTGATGGAGCTGACACCCAGGTGAGCTAAGGAAGGGCAGGAAGAGTCAGAGAATGGGTATTTCAGTGACATCTGTGTGTCTTCTCCCAATTTTCAGGACATCCTACTTCCACCACGGTGATAATTTTGGCAATAATATTGCCCACCTTTATTCTTTTGATATGTCTTGCATTATGGTACTTGAGGCGAAGGTAAGTTTAAAAAAATCTTTCTTTTCTGTTCACCTTCCACTCTTTTATACCATTTTTATTTATTTACATCACTTAAGCCTCGATCTTACTTTCATTTATTTTTTAATTTATTGGGTTGACATTGTTCACCAAACCATAGAGGTTTCAAGTGTACAACTCAATATACCACCATCTGCACTCTGCATCCTGCTCCCTCTCCCCAGATCAGTGACCCTGCCCTCCTCCCCCTCCACCCCCTATTCTCTCTGACTTCTGCCACCCTGTTGTCTGTATCTATGTCTTATCTGTTTATGTTTTGGGCTAATCCCTTCGCCTTCTTTGATCCAGTCCCCTCTTCCCCTGTCCCTCTGACAGCTGTCCATCTGCTCCCTGTGTCCCTGCCTCTGCACTTTCCCCCACTTCCCACGTATTTTATATAAATCTGTGTTTTAATTGTGGTAAAGAATCCATGACATGAAAGTTATTATCTCCATCATTTTAAATGCATAGCGTAACAGTGCTAATTACACTTCCATTTTGTGCAATTAATCTCTAGTACTCTTTTCATCTAGAAAAATTAAAGTTGTATACCCATTAAACAACATCTTGTCGTTTCACGGTCTTCTGGGCCCAGACATCCAACATTCCACTTTCTGCCTGTATAAATGTGACTACTCTACATATCTCATCTCAGTGAAATTATTATTTGGTGTTTTTTTATGACTGGATTATTTTATTTAGCATAATGTACTTATGGTTCAGCTATGTTGTAGCATGTGTCAGAATTTATTTTCTTTTTAAGGAAGGCTGAATAATATTCTATTGTATTTATATAACATGTTTGTTTATCTGTTCACCTGGCAATGGATATCTGGGTTGATTCTATCTTTTGGTCATTATGAATAATTCTGGTATGAAATGGATATACTAATATATCTTATGTAGAGCTAAAACTGCTTGTGTTAACAGGTCATATCAGATTATTCAGTGAGATTTCATCATTTCTCCTTTCCCATTTGGAATAAATACCCAGAAGACCAGAAGCTCAAGTTGTCAGCACAGGAGTCAATGTCATCATATTTAATAAAATAATTATCATATTTAACAACTCAGAGTTTTCTTAGGTTGTGAGATATATTATAATTTACACAATAGCAAAAAGAGAATTAAGAACTATAAGGTGGTATCAATGCTGGACTCCAACCAGATTTCAGAGATGTAAGATGAGAGAAAGAATGTATTTTATAATAGATAAAGTACAGATGGTCCCTGACTGAAATTTTTTTACTTTATAATGGTGTGAAAGCAATACATATTTAGTAGAAATGGTGCCTGAATTTTGATTCTTTCCTTAGCTACCCACATGGAGTCATAAAATCATGAAGATAAACCACCAATATTCTCCTATATGTAATATTTATTGTGTTAGATGATATTGCCCACATGTAGGCTAATATGTTTTGAGCATGTTTAAAGTATGCAAAGCTTAGTTATGCTATGCTGTAAGCTACTTACATAAAATGCTTTTTTATTTTTATTTTTAGCAAAAGAGAGGGATAGACAGGGACAGACAGACTGGAAGGTATATGGGAAGCATCAACTCATAGTTGTAGCACCTTAGTTGCTCATTAATTGATTTCTTATATGTACCTTCACTGGGAGGCTCTAACTGAAACTCTGACTCCTTGCTCAAGGCAGTGAGCAAGGGCTTAAGCCAGTGACCTTTAGGTCCTCCAGTAAACATGGGGTCATGTGTATAATCCACACATCAAGCTTGCGACCTAGCATTCAAGCTGGTGAACCTGCATTCAAGCCATATGAACCTGTGTTCAAGCTGGTAACCTTGGGGTTTCAAAGCTAAGTATTCAACATCCCAGGCTGATGCTCTATCCACTGTGCCCCCACCTGGTCAGGTGCATTAAATGCTTTTTTGACATATGATATTTTCATTTTACAATGGACTTTTTGGCATGTTTCTACATTGTAGATCAAGGAGCATCTGTGTATAATTTAATGGTGAAATATCTTTGTATTCCTGTTTCAAAACAGTTTTTCTGCTTGTGCTGAAATAACATTTGTCAAAGTAAGCTAACTAAAATTATGCTGGAATAGTTATTTTTGCAGAGATACTAATTATTTTAATGTGATTTCTCTGTCACTATCTAGATGACTTTCTAACCTTCAAGGCCCATTTGTGACACTTCTTTCTCCTTCCCTAGTTCTACAATGGAAATACCTTTCCTTGTCTGGTGTCATGCAGAGATCCATTTTACTCAGTGTCCTCAACATAGAAGGCTTCTTTTTCTTTTGTATTTGAAAGTCCCTTGAGGGAAAGCTTGTTCTAAATGGATCTCTGGCAAGATTTTTTACTTGCATATGTATTGGTTCAGTAAAATTATCTGAGTTGATATAACTGCCATGTTAATAGGTTTAATCAAAATTACTTCTTTCCTCCTTTTATTCTTTATATTTGATATTTTATCTCTTATTATCAATAAAGTATTTCTTAAATAGCAAATATATATGTATAGATACCATGTTCTCCATTTTTATGCCCTGAACCCCTCTGGAAAAACACCTTCATGCCCATACTATAACTAGAGTTTACCTAAAAGATTAATCTGAATATGATTCTGTTCCTCATTTCTTAGTGAGAATAAATGAGAAGTAGGATATGTGAGGGATAACAGTGCAAGGAAGTTGTTAAATAGTCAAGTCAGAATCAAAAGGGCTATTCTTTTTTTCAGGGACTTTGAGATCTATGGTGTATCAATTCATTTTGATCTTTGACATATATGTATACTATTTATTTATTTATTTATTTATTTATTTATTTATTTATTTTGCTTATTCTAGTGGTAGGATTCAGATAATTTCCCAACAGGTTCTCTGCCCTAATTATTGTTTTAAGTATTATAAAATGATATACCAAAATGTAGTTTATTATTTCATGCATTTAATACGTAAATAAGAACAACAAAAGAGTACATAAAATTAGATTATGTTATAAGAAAGAGTTTTAAAATATTCATAAAAAATAAAATAATACTCGACAAAAAGCAATAAAACTGGTATTTAAAATATTTTCAGCTTGACCAGGTGATGGTATAGTGGATAGAGCATTGGACTGGGATGCAGAGGATAAGGTTTGAAAAACTTAGTTTGCCGGCTTGAGTGTGGGCTCATCTGGTTTGAGTAAGGCTCACCACCAGCTTGTGTGCGGTATTGCTGGCATGAGCATGGGATCATAGACATGAACCCATGGTCTCTGCCTTGAGCCCATCGGTGGCTGGCTTGAAGCCCAAGGTCACTGGCTTAAGCCCAAGGTCACTGGCTTGAGTAAGGGGTCACTCACTCTGCTATAACTCCCCTGCCCCAGTCAAGGCACATATAAAAAAACAATCAATGAACGACCAAGATGCCACAATAAAGTATTGATGCTTCTCATCTCTATTTCTTCCTTTCTGTTTGTCCTTCTGTCTGTGTGTGTGTGTGTCTCTGTCACAGTAAATAAATAAATAAATAAATAAATAATAATAAAAGATATTTCCATATTGCTTTTTGATTGGCATTCTCACTTGTAATTTTTTTTTTACCTATGGATGGAATGAACATTACCACAGGTGCCTTAGAGTATGATGTTGCACAGATGAATGTTAAAAAATAGTAAGGAATGTTAACTTATGATTTCCACATTGAGTGGCTGCCAGGAGTCCACATTGGATAGAACCCTGATTACAAATGCCATTTTAACAACCAGTTTGCCAAACTCAACAAAAAATTAGGTATCAGTTCTGATGAACCAGTGCAAACTGGCTGAATCCCATGACTGGTTTATTCCATAGTTTTCTAAAATCACTACTTAAAAAATCTAAATTCATTTGATTAGAACAGCAGCAGGAGAAAGGTGGAAAGCATTTGAATTTATTTAGTATAGAATTTAAAAAGGGAAGTCACAGTAAGCAGAACTTTTGGAGAAGTGAGGGGATCTGGAAGCTTTTCTCCCACCTGAAATTTTTAGGACAATGTTGACTTTAGGAGTTGAGATGGGAAGGAAATGGCTGAAAATATATGTTTATCCTCTTGGCATTAGAATAGCGAGTTATCAATACTTCTCCAGAATGCATTAAACTCCACCTCATCTTGTAGAGTAGGCCTGTTGTTGTATGCTTTACTGCACCCTCAGCTACAGTCGAGGGCCCTAAATAATCCATGTTTCTTGGAGTGTGAACTATAAGTCACCACCAGCAGCAGTACCTATGAGTTTGTTAGAAAATATAATTTTCAGACCCCACTATAACTTACTACCTAAAAAAACCCAAAAAAGAAACTAAAAAGCTATGTTTTAACAAGCCTTTCAGATTATTCTGATATACATTTAAGTTTGACAACTCCTGGTCTAAAGATTTCCTTTTACTACTGACATTTGGGGGAGATGATACTTTGTTATGGAGGGTGGTCCTGTGCACCATAGAAATTTTAGCAGCATCTCTACTCATAAGATGCCAGTAGTATATTTCCAATTTTGGCTACCATATATATCTGTACATACTGCCAAATGTCCTTTAGGGGGTAAATTCAACCTTAGATGGAAGCCTGTTTAGTTGGAATAATCTGTTCACAGCTTGTATGTGACCTAATTTGGTCCAATTCAGCTAACGCTGACTGATTATATTTGGTGGATGAGAAAAGATGTGTTGTTTTTTTTTTGTCTGGACGGTATGTATGCCACCTTCAAAGCTCAAGATTGCCACAGAATTTTGTTCCATGGGTAAAGCTGACCAGGAATAAAGCCCATAAATAAACAGAATGATGAAATGAAAGAGCTAAAGATCAAATCTTGCTCTTCGTGGAGACTTAGCTACCTCTGGATACCTTAGTTATATAAACCCAGCTTTCATTGTTCCTGTTAAATCAATTTAGTTTAATCTTTAAATTTCTTAAAAGTTTTGATTTCTTTGCATCTCATGACTTGCAATAGTCTTTTCATGTTCTTCTTAAATTATTATTATTTTTTTGTTCTTCTTAATCTCCTTCCTTCCTCAAAGCATCTCTTCAATGTAGTTTCCTGAACTCATGATTTTCCTCTTAGTGTCCTCAGCTTGGAACACGTTAATTTACTCATGATTTTCATGTGATTTCTAAATAAATTACTTTTAGAAAGAGAAATTTTGTTTCATGATACATGAGCTTTTCAATTTATTCTTTCTTTTTTCTTTTTTGGCCATAGTGTGTGTGCATGGATATGTGTTCCTGTGATTTTTGCTAATACATAAAAATATGTTTAAAATATTTATACCTGGCTTCCAGTATCTATAAAATTAATTGAGAAACTTTATATTTTATCTGTAGTTCCTCTTGGATAGTCTATGCATACTTTTATGACATCTATAAATAGGAAAAATCCAATTGTTTCTTTTGATCCTTTAGAGCAGGGGTCCCCAAACTTTTTACACAGGGGGCCAGTTCACTGTCCCTCAGACTGTTGGAGGGCCGGACTATAAAAAAAAACTATGAACAAATCCCTATGCACACTGCACATAACTTATTTTAAAGTAAAAAAACAAAACAGAACAAATACAATATTTAAAATAAAGAACAAGTAAATTTAAATCAATAGACTGACCAGTATTTCAATGGGAACTATGCTCCTCTCACTGACCACCAATGAAAGAGGTGCCCCTTCTGGAAGTGTGGTTGGGGCCGGATAAATGGCCTCAGGGGGCCACATGCGGCCCGCGGGCTGTAGTTTGGGGACCCCTGCTTTAGAGTATTGTTTTGCCCACCTGCACTGAATATGAGCTCTAGTACCTATGAGGAGAACTGACAGCTGACATTCTCATCTGTTTAAATATATTAGATAAGAATTATTCAGAATTTAACATTAGTTATTATAATTACTGTTAAGAGTTTCTGAGTATTTTTTATAAAATTAAAAACATTTTCTTTCAATTTGCTAAATATTTATCATTATTACTGTTACTATGAATAGCTACTGAATTTTATTAGATGCTTATTCTGCCTATCTTGAAATAACAAGATATTTTATATTTTGTCCTTAATATAGTAAATCACATTTATTAATAATCAAATGGTAAAATAAAATTGTGTTTCTATACCATATCTCTCTTGTTCTTAATGTATGTATATGGATTCAGTTGGTAATATTTTGTTTATATTATATTGTTACTTATTATCTGTAACTTTCCTGGTAAGTAATTCTATTAAGGATTGTTTGCTTCATAAATTGAATCAAGAAATATTTTCCATATTTCTATTTTCAGAGATGATTTATGTGTTGTTTTACTGTTACTATTTTGTATAATTCACCTCTGAAGCCATATATGTTGGAACATAATTTTTTGAGTAGGGTGTAAACCTCACAGCTAATTAAAAAATAAATATATCTTTATTCAAATTATATACTTATTTTTGTGTCATATTTATTATGTTGTGTTTTTCAAGAATTTGTCCAAGTTTTCAATGTTCAATTTATTGTTAGCACTGTGCATAATATCTATTAATTATCACGTTAATGTCTAGAGGGTTCGCAGTTATGTACCCTTTTTTTCCAGGTCTTGAAATTTTATTCTCTTTCTCATACTTTCTTTCTCTTTTTAATTTTGACAGGTATTTAATAATTTTATAAACTTTTCAAAAACTAACTTTTGGCTTTGATAGGTGTTTCTATAAGCATATTATTTCCTGTTTCTGCCAATAGTTATTTGGTTTTTAAATTAAATTTCTTGAGGTGACATTGGTTAGTGAAACTATATAGGATTAAAGTGTAAGTTCTATAATACCTTATCTGTATATTGCCTTGTGTGTTCACAACCCAAAGTCAAATCTTATTCCATCACAACATACTTGAATCCCTTTAACTCATACTACTCTCCCACCTCCTTCTCTCTGGTAACCACCAAACTATTGTTTGTGTCTGAGTTTTTGTTTGTGTTTTTCTTGTTTATTTGTTGCTTCAATTTTTTGTTACAAATATGAACAAGATCATATATTTCCTGAATTTTTCTGTCTGACTTACTTTGCTTAGAATAATATTCCCAAAATCTATTTCTGTTGTTGTAAATAACAATATTTCATCTTCTCCTATGGCTGAGTAGTATTCCATTGTGTATCGGCACTATGTCTTCTTTATCCAATTATCTATGAAATGACACTTTGGTTGTTTCCATGTCTTGGCTACCATGAATAATGCTGCAATGAACATACAGGTGTATAAATCATTGCAAATAAATAATTTCAAATTTTTTGTGTAGATGCCTAGAAGTGGAATACTGGGTCATATGGTAACAGTATTCTTAATTTTTTGAGGTGCCTTCACACTGTTTTCCATAGTGACTCTAGTTTTCATTTCCATCAGTAGTGAATGAGGGTTTATTGTTCTTCACAACTTCTTCAACTCTTATTATTACTTGTTTTGTTGGTAATAGCCATTGTAACAGTGTGAGGTGCTACCTCACTGTAGTTTTGATTTTCATTTCCCTAATAGGAAGTGATGGTGACAATCTTATACCTGTTGGCCATTTGTAAGTTTTTTTGAGGAAAAGTGTCTGTTCATGTCCCCTGCTCATTTTTTATTGGATTGTTTGTTCTTTGGTGTTAATTTGTTTGAGTTCTTTACCCTTTTTGGATTTTAACCCCTTGTCAGAGCTATTTACAAATATCTTCTCTCATTTGGCTGGCTATCGTATTGTTTGCTGGTAGTCTGTCTCACTATACAGAAACTTTTTAGTTTGATTTAGTTCCAATCATTTATTTTTGCCTTTATTTCTCTTGCTTTGGGGTCAAATGCATAAAATCCACTCTAAGGCCAAGGTCTGTACGTATAGTTATTCAAGTTTTTTTATGTAATTTCTTGTTTCTGGTCTTCTATTTAGGTTTTTGATCCAGTTTGAGTTCATTTTTGCATGTGGGGACTAACAGTAATCTATATCATTCTTTTACATGTGGTTTCCAATTTCTCAGCACAATTTGAAGTGATTTTTTTCTTCATTTTGTGTTTTTGGCTCCTTTGTCAAAAATTATTTGTCCTTATACAAGTAGTTTTATTTCGGGGCTCTCAATTTGTCCCATTGGTCAGTGTGATTTATTGCCAATACCATGCTCTTTTATCGTGGCTCTGTGGTATAATTTGAAGTGAAGTAGTGTGATACCTCTGGCTTTATTCTTTTTTTTTCACTTGGCATTGGTTATTCAGGATCTTTGTGATTACATAGAAATCTGATGATTTCTTGTTCTATTTCATTAAAAAAATGACATTCAGATTTTAATAGGAATTGCATTAAATCTGTATATTGCTTTCAGTAATATAGCCATTTCAACTATGTTGATTCTTTCAAGCCATGAATGTAGAGTATCTTTTCATTTCATTGCATATTTATCATTGTTTTTAATACAGCTTTGTAGTTTTCAGTAAATAGGTGCTTTACATACTTCTTTAAGTTTATTCCTAAATATAAATATTTTATTATTTTGGTTGCAATTGTGAAAAAAAGAGTTTTTTAAATTTTATTTTTTAAAGCTTTTTTTTTCTTAATACAGGGAAAGAGATAGAGTCAGAGAGAGGGATAGGTAGGTACAGACAGACAAGAATGGAGAGATGAGAAGCATCAATTATCAGTTTTTCGTTTTTGACATCTTAGTTGTTCATTGATTGCTTTTTCATATGTGCCTTGACCACGGGCCTTCAGCAGACCGAGTAACGCCTTGTTCGAGCTAGTGACCTTGGGTCCAAGCTGGTGAGCTTTTTCTCAAGCCAGATGAGCCCGCACTCAAGCTGGTGACCTCGGGGTCTGAAACCTGGGTCCTCGGCATCCCAGTCGAACACTCTATCCACTGTGCCACTGCCTGGTCAGGCTTTAAATTTTATTTTTTATTTTATTTTTTTTGTATTTTTCTGAAGTTGGAAACAGGGAGGCAGTCAGACAGACTCCTGCATGTGCCAGACCGGGATTGACCCATCATACCCACCAAGGGGCGATGCTTTGCCCATCTGGGGCGTTGCTCTGGTGCAACCAGAGCCATTCTAGCACCTGAGGCAGAGGCCATGGAGCCATCCTTAACGCCCGGGCCAACTTTGCTCCAATGGAGCCTTGGCTGCGGGAGAGGAAGTGAGAGACAGAGAGGAAGGAGAGGGGAAGGGGTGGAGAAGCAGATGGGTGCTTATCCTGTGTGCCCTGGCTGGGAATCGAACCTGGGACTCCTGCATGCCAGGCCGATGCTGTACCACTGCGGCAACTGGCCAAGGCTTTAAATTTTATTTTTTAAGGATTCATTGTTGGTTTATAAGAAAGCAGCATTTTATTTTTTATATTTTGGTACTTTAAAGTATTTATTGTTTCTAAGAGTTTTTTGTGGGGGGGGGGTTGTATATACAGTGTGTCTGTAAAGTCATGGTGCACTTTTGACCAGTAACAGAAAAGCAACAAAATATGATAGAAATGTGAAATCTGCACCAAATAAAGGAAAACCCTCCCAGTTTCTGGAGGATGATGTGGCAGCATGTGCGCATTTACAGATGATGATGTAACACCATGTATACAGCGGAGGAGCCCACGGTCATGCCAGTCGAGATCTGGACGGTACAGAGGAAAGTTCAGTGTGTTCTGTGGCTCGCTAAATTCGAATCCGTGACCAAAGTGCAATGTGAATATCGGCGCGTTTATAAGGAAGCAACACCACATAGGAATAACATTACTCAGTGGGATAAGCAGTTGAAGGAAACTGGCAGTTTGGTGGAGAAACCCCATTCTGGTAGGCCATCAGTCAGTGATGAGTCTGTATACTAAACCCATATATGTATTGGTATTACTTTTCAAAAATGCCATGGCTTCTTTGCCTACCTTTTACATTTGCCATTTTTCTAGATCCTTTTTAAATTTCTTTTGATTTCTAAATATATTATTGCTTGACTAGGCAGTGGTGCAGTAAATGGAGTGTTAGACTGGAATGCTGAGGACCCAGGCTCAAAACCCCAAGGTCACTGGCTTGAGTGCGGACTCATCCGACTAAAGCATGGGGTCAATTGCTTGAGCTAAGGATCATAGATATAATCCTATGGTTGCTGGCTTGAGCCCAAAGGTCGCTGGGTGAAGCCCAATGTCGAAGTCGCTGGCTCAGCTGGGCCCTTTCTCTGCCCCCAGAGCCCCCCCTATCAAGGCACATATGAGAAAGCAATCAATGAACAACTAAGGTGCAGCAACTATGAGTTGATGCTTCTCATTTCTCTCCCTTCCTATCTGTTTGTACCTGTCTTTCCTACCCTTCAACTCTCTCGCTAAAAAAATTTAAAAATAAAAAATTCTTTTCTTAAGGTACTATCCATTTTGTTCATTCTTTCCTGTACATTTAATTTAATCTTTATTTCTGATTTTTTTCTTTTGTCATTAATTCTGTCCTGTGTTCTACCATATCACCTATTTCTGATTTATGTTGTTCTTTCATTATTTTTTATTACAGTAAAACTCAATTTACAATTTTAACTACTTTTCAGTATACAATTCAATCATATTAACAACATCATGTTATTATTATGCAACCATCACTACCACTTAAATTTAAAATAATTAAGTCAAAATACTTCGCAGGATTTCAGAAAGATGGAGGGAGCAGAACAGTTTTTTAATCTCCCCAACCCGTCATGGAAAGAGATCAACACAAACCAAACAACCATAGTAATACTTCTCAGCATTTATTAAATATTTGTAGAACTTTTTTCTTTATTCCAAACAGAAATTCTGTCCCCTTTAGGTAATAACTGCCCGTTCCCACTATCACCATGGTCTTTCATTTTTTTCCCACTGTTTTCCCTCATGTCTTTTAGCTCATTTTGAAATAGCTGATTCCACTTATCATGTTTTGTGAGCTGGTATTTTCTGATTTCTCATTGAAGGAGTGAGTCATCCACGTAGCATCTGGTGGTGAAAATCAGGGGGGATTTAGCCCCCCTGGAAGAGAAGGGAGTCTGCTAGAAACAGATGTGCCTTCCCGGGGACGAGCACTCGTATAGTTACAGTACCAGCAGGCAAGTGCATTGCCCAGTCATCCAACAACTTGTGACAGGACTCCACCATGCTTGGGTCCTGCAGAAGGGTCTGCAGGCTGAACCAGAGGCTCCATTGGGGAGCTCTTTTCCTGAAGAAATTCTTGGCAGAGACTCAGACAGCGATTGGACTGTGAAGCTTGGAAATGGGACCAATCTTTCCCACCTCAAGTGCACAGAAGGCGCCCCCAGCCCTACCTGTTGAGTCACTTGGCCCGCCCTTCCAGTCCCTGTGGCTTCACTGTGCTGAGTTCAGTCTGACAGGAGAAGCAGACGCTGCACAGCGCTGGGAATTTCAGAGAGCATTTCCAGGAAAGGTTTGTCCTGAATAAGATGGGCAAAAGCTGAAATGTGTGGCTACATCATAAGGGGACCGCTACTATCTCTCCTGCAAGTTCAGGCCTCACTACTCTCCCAATGGGAGACTTATTTGGCCTATCTCTCTCACAGCTAGTGGCCCTGCCTTGCTGAGCTAAGTCCCACAAACATATTGGAGAGCTACTCAGAACAGGACCTTTCTTGAAGGCAGAAGGATTTTGCTTGGGAAGAAAAAGAAGTGCCCAACACCCCCTTACAGACCTGCTGGTTCTACCACAAATGGTAGACTAAATATGCCTTCCAACGTCTCAGCTCTGAAGGGATCAGTATTACACAGAGTTGAGACATTCTCAGTGTGTATCTCTCAGAAGCTATTGTCTGAGAGCAGGACAAAGTGCTCAGCCCTTTTCTGTGGGGTCCTTGGGTACCACCCTCAATGGGAGACTCTTTTGATATCTCCTCCCTAATCCCAGGTGGTATCACTCTTTTGAAATTGCTCCTGCAGAGGGGATGGAGGGTGGCACCTGGTCTTTCTTCAAAATGCTCTGGAGGAAGACCAGGAAACCCTGAGGGGTGGCAGTGTAGCTGTCAGGTATCAGGTAGATGTGGACCTCGAAAATGCTTGGAAGTTTCATAAATCTGTCCCCAGCTCTAAGCTGGAGGAAGTCTACCCTCCTACACACACCCAGGCTCAGCAGATGCCACAAATAGTGAATAGCATGATAATTCCTGACAGGTAGCTCAAGGCCAGTTACACACAACACCTGACACAGATCTGTCCCTGAACCCTACCTAAGCACACCCAAAACCAACACAATCAGTGTTGGGCTACAGGAAATACCAGACTTTAACCCAACTGGCCATCCAAGTGGCACACCCAAAGAAAGAGACTGGCAAGCACCATTCTCTGCTGGGAACAACTCTGCCTCGGGGGGCAGTCCCTGCACAGGGACCCAACACAGTGATTGAGGTTTATCCTTATTATTAGACAGCCTAAAGGGTTAACTCCTCCCAAGAAATGGCCAAAAGCATTCAAGACTAAATTACAACAGCACGTGCACAAAACCCACAAGAATCATTCCTGGAACAATGTGCTCAGGTGATCTGGAAGACAGCACCACTGAGCCCACCAAGACATCAACTTCATAAACCCATCATAACAAGTCTGGGAGCCATAGCTGCTCTACCTAATACACAGAGACAAAATGGGGAGACAACGAAACATACCTCAAATAAAAGAACAAGAGAAATCCTGAGAAAAAGAATTAAATAAAATAGAAGTAATCAAAATATCAGAAGTAGGGCTTAAAAGAGTAGTTATAAGGATGCTCAAAGACATCAGGGGAAGAATAGGTGATCTCAGTGAGAACTTAAACAAAGAAACACTAAATCTTAAAAAGGACATAAAAAGAAGCCAATCAGAAATAAAGAACACAGTATGTGAAACAAAGAATACACTAGAAGGTATCAGTAGCAGGTTAGATGAAGCAGAGAATTGAATCAGCTATTTATCGACAAGATGACAGTAAGCACCCTAGCAGAGCATCCAAAAGAAAAGAAAATTAAAACAAAGAAAGCCTGCCTGACCAGGCGGTGGCACAGTGGATACAGCATCGGATTGGGACATGGAGGATCCTGATTCGAAACGCAGAGGTCGCCGACTTGAGCGCGGGCTTATCTGGTTTGAGCAAGGCTCACCAGCTTGAGCCCAAGGCCGCTGGCTTGAGCAAGGGGTCACTTGATCTGCTTCCCCACTCCCCGTGAAGGCACATATGAGAAAGTAATCAATGAACAACTATGGTGCTCCAACGAAGAATTGATGTTTCTCATCTATCTCTTCCTGTCTGTCTGTTTCTATCTGTCCCTCTCTCTGTCTCTGTCACACACACACACACACACACACACACATGAAAAAGAAAGTAAAGAAAAACACTAAAGAATGTCAAAGGGATCTTTATAACAACATCAAGTGTAATAACATCCATACCATGGCAGTACCAGAAAAAGAAGGAATGAGGAGGGGATCAAAACCTGTTTGAAGAAATAATGACTGTAAACTTCCTTAACCTGGTGTAGGAAAATGTCACACAAATCCAGGAAACACAGAATTGCAATTAACAAAAATGTAAAGGCCTTGGCTGTTGGCTCAGTGAATAAAGTGTTGGTCCAAGTCTAGACATTTTAGTTCGATTCTCAGTTTGGGCACACATGAGAAGTGACAATCTGCATCTCTTCCCCTCTCTCTTCCCTTTCTCTCTCTCTTCCCCCTCAGAGCCAGTAGCTCAATCGCTTTGAGAGTAGTCCCTGGGTGCTGAAGATAGCTCAGTTGCTCTGAGCGCTAGCCTCAGGCAATGAAGATAGCTTGGTTGGTTTAAGCATCAGCCCCAGACATGGGTTGCCAGTAGATCTCAGTGGGGGTACATGTGGGAGTTTATCTATCTCCCCTCCTTTCACTAAAAAATAAATCAATAAAAAATAAATAAAGATGAATAAAGAGACCCACACTTCAGAGGCCCTGGTCAGAGGCTCAATGAATAGAGTGTTGGCCTGCTGTATAGATGTCCCAGGTTCAATTCCTGGTCAGGGCATACAGGAGAAAGACCATCTGCTTCTCCCCTCTCCCTCTTCCCCTTCTCTCCTTCTTCCCCTCTGGCAGCCAGTGGCTCAATAGGTGGGAGCATGGCCCAAGGCGCTGAGGATAGTTCAGTTAGTCACAGCTCGTCAGCCTCACATGCTAAAAATAGCTCAGTACTTGAGCAGCGGCTCCAGATGGGGTTGCTGGGTGGATTTCATTTGGGGCAATTGCAACAGTCAACTTCACTATCTCCCTGCTCCTTACCCCAAAAATAAAAATAAACACATCATAATTGCAATGGCAAATGATAAAGACAAAGAGAATCATAAAAGCAGCAAGAAGGACAAAGTTAGTTACCTACAGTGGAGCTCTCATAAGTCTGTCGGGTGATTTCTCAACAGAAACAAACTCTTCATACCTGAAGGGATTGGCAAAAAATAGTCAAAGCGATGAAAATCAAGTACCTATAACAAAGACTACTCTTTCCAACAAGGCTATCATTTTAAATTGGAGGCCAAATAAGGAGTTTCCCAAGCCAAATAACCTGAAAAAGCAAACGTAGTTCATTACCACCAAAGTAGCACTGCCGGAAATGTTAAAGGATCTGCTTACAGCAGAAGAAAAAGAGGAGTAGGAGGAGGAGGAGGAAGATGAAGAAGAGGAAGAAGATGAAGAAGTAAGAGAAAAAGGAGAAGAATAAGAAGAACAAAAACAACAACAATAACAGAGAGGAATATATATATATATATATATATATATATATATAATAAAACAGCAGTAAATATTAATAATAACTATTAAGCTAGGCCCTTGTTGGTTGGCTCAGCGCTAGAGCGTCAGCCCAGCGTGTGGATGTTCCTAGTTCGTTTCCCAGCTAGGGCACACTGGAGAAGCACCCATCTGCTTCTCCTCCCTTCCCCCTCTACTTCCTCTCTATCTCTCTCTTCCCCTCCTGCAGCCAAAGCTCCACTGTAGCAGAGTTAGCCTCCGTGCTGAGGATGGCTCCATGGACTCCACTTCAGGTGTTAGAATGGCTCCTATAGCAGCAGAGCAAGGCTCCAGAGGAGCCGAGCATCGCTCCCTGGTGGGCATGCAAGATTGATCCCCCCTCTGCTTCTCACTTTGGAAAATACAAAAATAATAATAATAATAAGCATTAATGCAAGTGAATTAAATCATTCAATTAAAAGACACAGGGTAGCTGAATGGGTAAGAAAACATGACCCATGTATATACTGTCTACAAGAAACCCAACTAAGAAGAAAAGATATACACAGACTGAAAGTGAAGTGATGCAAAAGAATATTCCATGAAAATGGAAAAAAATAAAAGCTGGCATAGCAGTGCTTGTATCCCTACAAAATAGACTTCAAAACAAAGGTTGCAACATGGAAGAAAGAAGGTCACTACATAATACTAACGGAATTGATCCAACAAGAGGATATAACCCTTGTAAACATACATAACCCAACACAGGAGCATCTAAATATACAAAGAAAATCTTAGTGGAAATTAAGTGATAGACAGACAACATTAGAATCATAACAGGGGATTTTAGCACTCCAATGAATTCAATGGCTAGATCTTCCAGACAAAACAATCAACAATGCAACATTGACCTTAAATGACGCACTGGATCAGATGGATTTAATTGATCTTTACAGAACATTTCACACCAAAGCAGCAGAACATACATTCTTCTCAAGTGCACATGAAGCATACTCAAAGACAGATGACATGTTAGCACACAAAATAAGCCTTTTTTTTAAGAGAGAGGAGGGGAGATAAAGAGATTGAATCCCACATGCACCCTGACCACGATCCACCCAGCAAACCCTATACCAAGGCTATGCTCAAATCAATGAGCTATCCCTAATGCCTCAGGTCAAACTCAAAGCAATAGAGCCACCGGCTCCAAGAGGGAAAGAGAGAGAAGGGGGGAGGGAAGTGAAGAGAAGCAGAAGGTCGCTTCTTATGTGTGCCCTGACCAGGTATTGAACCTGGGACATCCACACACCAGGCCAACATTCTATCCACTGAGCCAACTGGCCAGGGAAGGACACAGAATAAGTTTTAATTAATTCAAGAATATTGAAATAAGCCTTAGTCACATAGCTCGGGTGGTTGTAGCATTTTTCTGAAGTATAGAAGTTGCCAGTTCAATTCCTGGTCAGGGTACACACAGAAACAGATTGTTACTGTCTCTCTCCTACTCTCCCACTTTCTCTCTCTAAAATCAATAAAATATGCATTAGAAAATGTATAAAAATCGGCCCTGGCCGGTTGGCTCAGTGGTAGAACATTGGACTGGCATGCGGAAGTCCCGGGTTCGATTCCCGGCCAGGGCACACAGGAGAGGAGCCACCTGCTTCTCCACCCCTCCCCCTCTCCTTTCTCTCTGTCTCTCACTTCCCCTCCCACAGCCGAGGCTCCATTGGAGCAAAAGATGGCCCGGGCACTGGGGATGGCTCCTTGGACTCTACTCCAGGCGCTAGAGTGGCTCTGGTCGCGACAGAGCTACGCCCCGGATGGGCAGAGCATCGCCCTCTGCTGGGCGTGCCGGGTGGATCCTGGTCAGGCACCTGCGGGAGTCTGTCTGACTGCCTCCCCGTTTCCAGCTTCAGAAAAATCAAAAAATAAAAATAAATAAAGAAAATGTATAAAAATCATATCAAGCGTCTTCTCTAACCCCAATGTCGTGTATAAAACTAGATATGAATTACAATAAAAACATGACATTCAAACACACAGTGGTGAAATAACATGTTATTAAACAATAATTTGGTTAATGAGATAAACAAAAGAAATCAAAAGTCACCTGAAGACAAAATAAAATAAACACACAACCATCCAAAATATATGGGATAGAGCAAAAGCAGTCCTGAGAGGGAAGTTCATAGCATTAAAAGCCTACCTCAAGAAGAAAAATCTCCAAAATACAATCTAAGTTTATACTTAAAGGAACTAGAAAAAGAACAACCAACAGAGCCCAGGGTAAGTTGAAGGAAAAACATAATAAAAATCAGAAAAAAGCCTGACCCATGCAGTTGCAGTGCATTGAGCATCAGCTGGCACACTGAGGGTCCAAGATCAGAATCCCGAGGTTGCTAGCAACAGGAAGGGCTCGATGGCTTGAGCGTAGGCTGCCAGCTTGAGCATGGACATGCCAGCCTGAGACCTAGGTTGCCAGCTTGAGCACAGGATCATTGCTGTCATTTTAAGGTTGCTGCCTAGAGCAGGTGTCAGGAACCTATGGCTCGCGAGCCAGTTGTGGCTCTTTTGATGGCTGCATCTGGCTCGCAGACAAATCTTTAATAAAAAAAATAATAACGTTAAAAGTATACAACATTCTCATGTATTACGATCCATCATTTCCTACCACTCATGTTCATCGTTGAGGGTGGCTGGAGACAATCACAGCTGTCCTCCGGGACAACACCAAATTTTATTGGATAATGCATAACATACATGAGTCGTTGTGAGGTCAGGAAGTAAACTTTCCTCCTTTTAATCAAGTAGTCAGCTAGCGAATTGCAAAAACCCTTTTGACGAAGAAGATGGCTAAAAGAAAAAAAGATGAGAAGTATAGTACTTTTCAGCAGGAATGGACAGAGGAATTCACCTTTGTGGAGAGAGCACGTTCTGCAGTGTGTCTAATATGCAATGATAAAATGCATCGATGAAATGGTCAAATATGAAGCAGCACTTCGACACACATCATACTACATTTGCATCGAAATAACCAGTGGGGAACAGCAGGAAGAAAGCATGTAAAGAGCTACTGTGCAGACTGCACGCTAATCAGCAGCAACTCTGTGTTTGGATCCAACAAGGTGACTGGAATTCAGCTAGCTTTGCTGGTGCTTTAGCAATTGTGAGAAACGGAAAGCCATTCACAGATGGGGAGTATGCCAAAACATTCATGCTTGATGTTGCCAATGCATTTTTTGACGACTTTTCAGATAAAGACAAGATAATCAAATGAAAAATAGACCTGCCTCTGTTGGCAAGAACTGTTCACGATCGTACCATCATGATGGCAAATCAAATTGAGGCAACACAAGTGAAGGACATAAATGCAGGACCATTCTTTTCTCTTGCTTTGGATGAGTCAACAGACGTAAGGCATCTATCCCAGTTCAGCGTGATTGTAATGTATGCTGTCGGTGACACACTACTTGAGGAAAGTCTTGCTGTTTTGCCTGTGAAAGAGACAACAACAGAGGAGGATTTATTCAAGTCTTTCATTGAGTTCGCTAAAGAAAAAATTCTACCGATGGATAAACTTATTTTGGTGTGTACTGATGGTGCTCTGTGCATGGTGGGGAAAAACAAAGGATTCATAGCGCTTCTTTGAGAACATGAAAAGAGACCCATCCTAAGTTTTCACTGCATCCTATATCAGGAGGCGCTTTGTGCTCAGATGTGCGGTGAGCAGCTTGGTGAGGTGATGTCACTGGTCATTCAGGTGGTCAACTTTATTGTTGCCTAAGTTTCAAATGATCGCCAGTTTAAAACACTGCTGGATGAAGTTGGGAATAATTATCCTGGTCTGCTTCTGCACAGCAATGTGTGTTGGTTGTCAAGAGGGAAGGTGCTCAGCTGTTTCGCGGTTTGTCTGAGCGAAATCTGCACTTTTCTTGAAATGAAAAACATCAAGCATCCTGAGTTAGCTTACACTGAGTGGCTCTTAACATTCTCTCTCATGGACATGACTGAACATCTGAACCAGTTCAATGTGAAAATACAAGGAGTTGGAAATTTAGTCTTATCCCATCAATAAGCAGTGTTTGCATTTGAAAACAAGCTGAAACTCTTCATGCTTGACATTGAAACAGGTGGTTTACAAAACTTTGAAAAACTGGGAGAGTTTAAAGATGCATGCATAGCAAGTGACCCTGCTCAACATCTTGATCTCCAGCAGCTAGCAGGCTTCACTTCTAATCTCATACAGTCATTCAAAGCTCGCTTTTGACAATTTCTTGAGCGCACTCATCTTTTTAAGTTCATCACCCATCCACACAAGTGTGCAGTGGACAGCGCCGACCTGAGTTATATCCCTGCTGTCTCTGTCAGATAATTTGAGCTACAAACTGCTGACCTGAAGGCCTCAGACATGTGGGTGAATAAGTTCAAGTCACTGAATGAAGAAAGCCTAAACGCGCTTAGTAGAGAAGAAATAGAAAAAACCATTAAAAACCTCCCCAAAAATAAAAGTCCAGGCCCTGTTGGCTATACCAGCTAATTTTATCAAACATTCAAAGAACACTTGGTTCCTATTCTACTGAAAGTTTTCCAAAAAATTGAAGAAGCAATACTTCCAAACACATTTTATGAGGCCAACATAACCCTCATACCAAAACCAGGCAAGGATTGTAAAAAAAAATAAAACTACAGACCAATATCTCTAATGAATACAGATGCTAAAATACTAAACAAAATACTAGCAAATCGAATCGAATACAACAACATTTTAAAAAGATAATACCTCATGATCAAGTGGGATTTATCCCAGAATCTCAGGGATGGTTCAACATACGTAAAACGGTTAACATAATACACCATATCAACAAAACAAAGAACAAAAACCACATGATCTTATCAATAGATGCAGAAAAGGCTTTTGATAAAATACAACACAATTTTATGTTTAAGACTCTCAACAAAATGGGTATAGGAGGAAAATATCTCAGCATGATAAAGGCCATATATGATAAACCATCAGCTAACATCATATTAAAT
The DNA here is from genome assembly GCF_036850995.1 of Saccopteryx leptura. Taxonomy (NCBI): domain Eukaryota; kingdom Metazoa; phylum Chordata; class Mammalia; order Chiroptera; family Emballonuridae; genus Saccopteryx; species Saccopteryx leptura. Next base: position 506,821 of record NW_027095705.1, on the reverse strand, counting down.
GGCACTAAACTGAAGGCTTTCCCCCTTAAATCAGGAACAAGACAGGGTTGTCCACTCTCTCCACTCTTATTTAATGTGGTACTAGAGGTTCTAGCGAGAGCAATCAGACAAGACAAAGAAATAAAAGGCATCCATATCGGAAAAGAAGAAGTAAAGATATCACTTTTTGCAGAAGATATGATCCTATACATCAAAAATCCCAAAGAACCCATAAAAACACTACTAGAAACAATAAGCCAATACAATAAGGTCGCAGGATACAAAATTAACATACAAAGGTCAATAGCCTTTCTATATGCCAACAATAAAACATTTGAGAACGAACTCAAAAGAACAATTCCATTCATGATTGCAACAAAAAAAAATAAAATACTTAGGAATAAACATAACAAAGAATGTAAAGGACTTATATAATGAAAACTATAAACCATTGTTAAGGGAAATCGAAAAAGATATAATGAGATGGAAGAATATACCTTGTTCTTGGTTAGGAAGAATAAATATAATCAAGATGGCCATATCACCCAAAGCAATATACAAATTTAATGCAATTCCCATCATAATTCCAATGACATTTTTTAAAGAAATGGAGCAAAAAATCATCAGATTTATATGGAACTATAAAAAACTCCAAATAGCCAAAGCAATCCTAAAGAAAAAGAATGAAGCTGGGGGCATTACAATACCTGACTTCAAACTATATTATAGGGCCACGACAATCAATACAACATGCTATTGGCAGAAAAATAGACACTCAGACCAATGGAACAGAATAGAAAACCCAGAAATAAAACCACATATATATAGTCAAATAATTTTTGATAAAGGGGCCAACAACACACAATGGAGAAAAGAAAGCCTCTTCAATAAATGGTGCTGGGAAAACTGGAAAGCCACATGCAAAAGAATGAAACTGGACTACAATGTGTCCCCCTGCACTAAAATTAACTCAAAATGGATCAAAGATCTAAACATAAGACCTGAAACAATTAAGTACATAGAAGAAGACATAGGTACTACACTCATGGACCTGGGTTTTAAAGAGCATTTTATGAGTTTGACTCCAATGGCAAGAGAAGTGAAGGCAAAAATTAATGAATGGGACTACATCAGACTAAGAATTTTTTGCTCAGCAAGAGAAACTGATAACAAAATGAACAGACAGCCAACTAAATGGGAAATGATATTTTCAAACAACAGCTCAGATAAGGACCTAATATCCAAAATATACAAAGAACTCATAAAACTCAACAACAAACAAACAAACAATCCAATAAAAAAATGAGAAGAGGGCATGAACAGACACTTCTCCCAGGAAGAAATACAAATGGCCAACAGATATATGAAAAGATGCCCTTCTTCGTTAGTTATTAGAGAAATACAAATCAAAACTGCAATGAGATACCACCTTACAACTGTTAGATTAGCTATTATTAAGAAGACAGGTAATAACAAATGTTGGAGAGGCTGTGGAGAAAAAGAACCCTCATACACTGTTGATGGGAATGTAAAGTAGTACAACCATTATGGAAGAAAGTATGGTGGTTCCTCAAAAAACTGAAAATAGAATTACCTTATGACCCAGCAATCCCTCTACTGGGTATATACCCCAAAAACTCAGAAACATTAATACGTAAAGACACATGCAGCCCCATGTTCACTGCAGCATTGTTAACAGTAGCCAGGACATGGAAACAACCAAAAAGCCCGTCAATAGATGCCTGGATAAAGAAGATGTGGCACATATACACTATGGAATACTACTCAGCCATAAGAAATGATGACATCGGATCATTTACAGCAAAATGGTGGGATCTTGATAACATTATACGAAGTGAAATAAGTAAATCAGAAAAAAACAGAAACTGCATTATTCCATACGTAGGTGGGACATAAAAGTGAAACTAGAGACATTGATAAGAGTGTGGTGGTTACGGGGGGAGGGGGGAGAGGGAGAGGGAAAGGGGGAGGGGGAGGGGCACAACAAAAACTAGATAGAAGGTGACAGAGGACAATCTGACTTTGGGTGATAGGTGTGCAACATAACTGAACGACAAGATAAGCTGGACTTGTTATCTTTGAATATATGTATCCTGATTTATTTATGTCACCCCATTAAAAATAAAATTATTAAAAAAAGATAAAATATGCTAATTATCCATGCACTACTAAGTTTTATTATACAAACATATGTAAGTGAAATTTAATATCATTCAATAATTGGGATAATGCATAAAATTACAAATGTGATGAATATAATGTACAGTAGATGGCAATTGGTCACTTAGGCCAAAAGTGCCCTTTAAATTGCAGTTATGGTGGTAACTTTTTAAACAAAGAAATCAAATCTTTACCTGTTTTAAAAGCATGCATCTAGACATTAACTTTATACTTCATTTATTTATATTACAAATGTACTCTGTATGCTTGATATTTAATTCTCAGTTCATTCTTAGAGAATGCTTTTTGTCAAATAAGTTTTTTCCTTTTTTATGTTTACTGAGGTGACAGTGGACAACAAAATTATACAGGTTTCAGGTGTACAAATAATTGTCCAAGAAAATACCCAAATGTCTGTCCATCAACATTTATCCCAATCCCCTCCACAGAAGCCTGCATTTTCCAATTTTGTGTACGTGATATTATTTATGAAATAATTTTTATTACATTAATCTTTCCTCAAACTTAAAAAAAATAGCAGCATTGGTGAGCAACAGCATCAGCATTACTACTAGACCTCCTCTATCACACTCTACAAATGTGGCCTTACTAACCTTTTTGCACCTGTAATATTTCTTATTTCCAGAAGACTTTTCAGAGAAACTGGATGACCCTCTACTTCAGATATTAGGTCTACTTGATGTATTTGTTTTTTTCCATCTTCAATGTATACTATCAGAATTGAGGTGTCATTTGCTGAGATACCAAATGTTTTCAAAGCTCATGAAATCTAGGGAAACAAAAGACAAAAATCAGTAGTTTCATTTTAGAAGGACCTTCCAATTTGCTGGCTTCCCTCCTGGGGTTCTTATTTTCATATCCCAAAGGTCTCTGCCTACCGTTTATATCTTACGACTCCTTCCTAACATCCACCAGTTTCCCCTCTAGAGCACTCTGCTCTAACGGGCACCTCATTCTATGGAGTCAAGCTCAGACTTCCAGCATGGCACACAAGCAACCCCTGCCTCTGGCCACAGAGGACCCTCAGCCACGTACTCCGAGTTCCAGCCAGTCAGGACTATTTGGAGATCCCATCATCATTTCACACTTCTCTGCCTCTGCTCACACTCTGTTCTCTGCCTGGAGTGTCCTCATTCTTCAAAGTCTAGTTCAAATGTCACTCCCCACAGCACCCTTCTTACAGAATCAGTTGTTCTTCACTGTTCCCAGAGATGTGAATTATTCCCATTAACCATTTATCATTATAAACTGAACTTCTATCTTGTTCATCTGCCTATCTCAGAAATACATTTGTTTCTTCTCTTTCTGACACTGTAAGTGCGATGGAAACAAACTCAATAGATGTTTATTAAATTAGTTTATTTCAAATGATATAAAAAACAAAATGGTAACTATCTGGTAATTTTTTCCTCCAAGACTGAAGAATTCTATTACCATGCATTTTGTAACTATTTCAAATATCTATATTTTAAATCATACTACACATTTCCAATTTTTTCTTTTGATGATATCTGTATGTAATGGTGTGAATAAGAGATTAAAAATATTAAAACTTTATCAGCAAAGTTATTTTTTTATTTTCATGTGCCACAAAAGAAATGTCTTTAGCTCAATAACTGATTACTATCAGTATCTCAACCACAAACTTCTTGTGCACTGAGTGTGTGAATAAGCATGTGATAAGGGCTGTTCTATGTACCAGGCAGGCTTCCGTTATACAGAAAAGACATGGATTCTATCCTTAAAGAGATTAAAGGATGCATATGACAGCACAGAAATATCCACACCTACTGTTTTATCAGTTTTATTTCAGTATCATTTAAAGAAAACTTTCTGTTCCTATTTACATAAAATTATCCACACTTAACTTAGTGAAACTTTTATCATATGTGTAGTGACTCCAAAGCTTATTTTTCTAATAAAGGCAGTGCTAAACTTCAACTCTCTGTCCAACCTCTCTTCACTATTATTCTGTTTTGTTATTAACAATAGGCTTATGGGAATTTAGCCACCAACTCAACGCTAAAGAACTCATGCCTTATTATGACAATGTCAAGAAAAGCAAAATGAGTAAAATCCATATTAATTACATTGTTATGTGGAACAGGTTGAAAATAATTTCAGTAGGTAGAGCTCTCGTCTTCATTTTTCCTAGTCTGTACAGATGAACTGCTTTGTTTGTGGCCACAAGTATCTGAAATGGATCGATGATCTACTGAAAAGAACAAAGAGAATTAATTACACACAGAATCTGGGGTACTCTGCAGATGCACACCCCATTCGATGGTAACTCCGCGGTCAGGCTGTCTTACCTCATCACAATTCCTATAAACTATACTTTCAAAAGAGATTGCAACACCTGAGTTTCAGAAAATCATAGAATTTTACAGCTTCAAAACTCTTAAACAGTTAAAAATTTAAATATAACTTTTACCAAGGCCTACTATTATCAAAAAGATTATATTCTAAACATTTCATACTTGCAATGTCTTTTTAAAATCTTAAACCTACCCTATGAAATTTGTATTCTTATTCATCAGCAGTGTATGAGGAAATGAAGGTGACGGATCTCTGGGTATGAATGCCAGCTCTGACACGCACCAACAAGAGAACTCGGGCAAATTCCTTAGTGTTTCATCTGTCAGGTGCAGGTAATCAGCACACACTCCATGGATTTAGGTGATCAGTACATCTAAAGCCCTTAGGATGATGCCGGGAACAGAGTAAACACTATGTAAAGGTGGCTACCATCTGGGAAAAGTCATAATAATCAGCAGAGTGGAGATGAAGTCTGTGTAAGCTGACTCCACAGTGTGTGCTTTCGGCAATATGCAATGCCTTCTTTGCAGAGATGGGCACCTGTCATTCTGAAGGCAGGCCACTACATTTCCTATTTCCTAGCATAGGGGCCTGACCCTTCAGCTTCTATTCAGTTTAATTCAAGACTGCCCAAATCTGACTCCACTCCACAGCTTGGACAAAAGGCAAACCTTGTGAAAAATAACCTCATGAAAAACTAACATGTTCTGAAATGTCCCAAATCTCTCATCAATAGTACTTACCATTGTAGGGTTTATTAATGAACCATCAATAGAACCTTCCATGGCCTTTAACCTCGAGTCTCCAGCATTTTGCAAATCTTTAAATAACGGAACAGTCACCCTGCATCCTGGAAAGAGGTCCAGCTGATGTGTTGACTGCATTTCATAGGTAAGCAGGATTTTAAGGCACACAACCAAAAACTGAAACACTTCTCTTGGTTAAGTTAACACTACAGTTTATAACAAAACATTCCTGTTAACAAATAAATGGAAATAAGTTTAATACTGGCACGACACAAATGTTATCTAGAAAAATTTATCCTCAAAGCACATTTGGCAGCTTCATGAGATATTATCTTTCTAACAGTGCTGAGCTTTCTGTAGCTTCTCTCCTTGGCAAAGGATCAAGGTTGCTGCCTGATCCCCAGTTGGACAGATGAGGGGAGCTCAGATACACCTCTGAGCAGCTTCCCTGTGCACAACAGGGAGAACACCGGAAATTCTTAGACCACAGTTTACCTACGGTATTAACAAAACCGCACTTCCACTCAGCCTTTTTAACTTTTGAGTTCATTATTTTACTTGTATTTTAGCATAACCTCCACACACATATAAAGGAAGAAACTTACTTTACACAAAAGGTATGGCATGACCCAATGATCAGTATTTCACACATAGATTTTAGCATAGAGGGCAGACTATTAAGGAATTGATAATATTAGACTTAAAAGAAGCATAAGAGACAGCTCAAATAACTAGAGAGACATAACTATAACCTTGGATGGAAAAACAAAGCACAGAAAAAATTTGAATTCTAAAAAAAATTTCAATAAGTCTTAATAAGTTTGAGTGAAGCAATTAGATAGGTTCATATAATCAATCTATTTTGATAGTTCTCTTTCTAGAACTCTTTCTCAATAATCAATTAGAAATTGAGAATTTATGTAATAAGATATCCTTATTCTAACAGAAAAACATTGAAAAACTATTATCGAATAACAGGGGACAGTTTGTGTCTAAACAACCAGTGAAAACTGTAGTCTATTAAATGCTTGACCTGTGGTGGCACAGTGGGTGAAGCATCAACCTAGAACACAGAGGTTGCCAATTCAAAAGCCTGGGCTTGCCTGGTCCAGGCACAAAAGGAATTGATGCTTTCTGCTCATCCCCCTTCTTTCTCCCTACCTCCTTCTCTTTTCTAAAAAGTATTAATAAAGTCTTGAAGAAAAAAGACTGTAGTCTATTAAAGTAATTAAAGATGTGTCAAAACAGCAAGAAATAACATTAAATTAAAATATGATTGATGGCTTCTCGGCCATTTGGCTAAGATCAAGTGTAAAAATATCTGATTGGAAAAGAAAACATAAAATGTGGCATAAATTGTGTGGTTTTGAAAGAAGATACACAGTCAACAAAAAAACAAACCAGTGAAAATACAGTATACAAAAAAGTTATACCACACTTGGTGGAAAAACATCTGACGTTTTATGTTACGACCTACTGGCATATACGAGTTCAATCTTATTGTCATAATAGTATCCAATCAAGAAAAAAGACACTGAAAGTAATGAATATACTCAAAATATATACTCAAAGACACATGCAAAAAAGAAAAATATGAAAGAAACACCCAATATATGGCGATCTTGGGTAGTAGAGTTATAGTCAATCTTTTACTGTCCTCTACAAAAAATGTTTGCGATTATGTTCTGAGTTTTCTTCAGAGACCACACATAATATATTGAGTATATATAATCGTGAAAAAAAAAGTTTTTGTGCTTTTAGTTTTCACATTGGGGGAAAGGGACCCTTAGAACACATCAAAAGTGTCTGGCATACAGGAGTTGTTTTATATAATTCACTCACATAGGCCAGAAACTTAGAATCATTTCATTAAATCCATACAGTCTTGTCAAGTTTGCCTCTTAAATACCATTTTATCCAGTCCACTTCTCCCCTATGCCCACTGGCACCCACCTAGACCACCCTCTCTCATCTACAGCTGTGGCCTCCTAGGAGTGGTCGCCTCACAATACCTGCCCTCCGATCATGCAACCTCTACCCGGCAAAGTGAATCTTTCAAAATGTAAACCAACTCTTGCCCTTGGGCCGCTCTTGTTATGAGCCCCCACTCTACGTTAAGGCGTTCCAGATTCTGATACCTGGGCCTTCCTCATCTTCTGCTGCCAAGCACACCTCTGCCTGACCCCGCTCTTCCGGCTGTGGCTGCCATGGGCTTCTCAGCTTCAAGTCACTGAACTTTCTCCCACACTCTGGCCTCTCGGGCAGGAAGTTGTCCTGGCTCGATTCCTGCCTCCTTCCAACTCGCCGCTATGAGTCCATTTACCAGAGTGCTCAGGGCCCCAGGGGCGGTCCCTATTATATGGGCTCCTTAGCCCCTGTCACAACGTGACAGAAGCATACAGTCCTAGGGGAGGCTTCCCTGCTGCCATTCCAGGGCCTGGCCTCGGGAGGCGCTGGATAAACAAGAGCGGAGGGAACAACAGGCATCGTCCCTGACACCCAGGTTACAGAAGCTCTATATTGCTCCTATGCTCACCCACCTCCAGCACTCCTCCTTCCCGCCTGGCTCGGCTGCTCTAGTGCTGGTAGGAGTCACCGCCTCTCACCCTTGCCGACCCGAAAGACCTTCCCCTCGGAAACAAAGACTTCAACTTCCGGAGCTCGGTCGTAGCGGCGCCCTGTCCCGCAGTGCGCACCTACTCTCCGGGTACCCGCGAGGGAAGGTTCCGGTCCTCAGTCCAACAGCCCATCTTCCGCAGATACCTGATCCTTAGCTTGAGGCCTGTCAGCAGACGCAAAGGAGAGCCTAGGTTCCCTCAGACACTTCCATGAGCGAAGCTGAAAGGATTCGTGGATCAGAAGCTGAGGTCTGAGTGCAAGTATTAGCCTTGCCCCTAACCTTTGTTGGGATTCGGCAGGAAGTCCTCATTTCATGCCTGCGCAAATATTGGCCAGGATGACTTCTACAAGTATCTAGGTTGAAATTCAAATTCTTTTGGGAGGTAGGCAGGACTCAGTGTCCTTGCTCTCAGTTGGGTCTTTAAAAAAGGATCCGCTACAGAGAACCGCACTCAGAATTTGCTCTGGGTAAGAAGAGACTTGTGACTACATTAATGAAATCATCCTGAGTCTGTCAGCTCCAGGAGAGGAGTAATCCCCTAAATTTAAGGCTGTATTATCCAATTAAATACAGCATTCCAGGCAACAAAGGGAATTTAAAGAGACTAAAGACACCTAAGGCCTTAGCCTATTTAAGGACTTGCAAAAAGAAACATGTGACTAGAACACGGTATGAATACATTTAATTGGAAACACTATTCTGGCAAAAGTTTGGTATGTAGATTATATAAAGAACTCCTAGAACACGTTAAAAATAAAATAAAATAAGAGAAACAACCTAATTCAGAATGTGTCAAGCCCTAGCTTGTTTGCTCAAATAGCGCATCCCCCGTAACTGCCAAGGTTGCATATGACATCCTGGTCAAGGTACATACACGAAGCAAATGAACACAAATAAGTAGAAAACAAACTGAATGTTTCTCTTTCTCTCTCTCAGTCTAAAATCAGTCAATAAAATATACATATAAACAAATTCCAAAAAAACGACTGGGTGACATTTGAACAGACACTTCAATGAAAGATATATGAAAGGGCAATAAACACATGAAAAGATGCCGATCATACCTGACCAGGCTGTAGTGCAGAGGATAGAGTGTGGGACTGGGATGCAGAAGATACAGGTTCAAAACCCCAAGGTCACCAGCTTGAGCACAGACTCATCTGGCCTAAGCACAGGGTCACTGGCTTGAGAAAGGGGTCACTTGCTCTGCTGTAGCCCCCAGTCATGGTACATATGAGAAAGCAATCAATGAAAAAGAAAAAGAGCCACAAAGAAGAACTGATAATTGTCATCTCTCTCCCTTCCTGTCTCACTGTCCATATCTGTCCTTCTCTTTATCTTTCTCTGTCTCTGTCTCACATACAAAAAATGCTGATCATCATTAGCCTCAGGAAAATGCAAATTCCAAAAACCAATGGGTTACTACTATACACCCATATGATAACTTTTTTTAAAAAGCAAGACTTTAAAATTGTGTTACTGTATGATCCCAACTTTACAAAACTCTCAAAATTACTAATTTATTCTAGAATGAATAAAAGCAAATCAGTACTTGTTAGGAAAGGGGGAGTGGGAGACAGTGACAGGAAAGGACCCCGTGGCAATCTCTTCATTGAAACCAATATTCTGTATCTTGTTATTGTGTTATTGGGGAGTATGAATTTGTCAAAAAATATCACATCATGTACTTTACTATTTACTTCTGTTTTTTTTTTAGGTGAGAAGATGGGAGCTAGTGAGACAGATTCCTGCATGCTCCCCAATGGCAATTCACCTGGCCAACCACATCCAGGGGATACTCGAGTACTGATTAGTACCTGTGGCTGATGTGCTCCAACAGAGCTATCCTCAATGCCCAGGGATATGCTCAAGTACTCAAGCTACTGGCTGTGGGAGGGAAGAAGGGAGAGAAAAAGGGGAAAATGGGCAGAGGGAGGGAAGGGAGAAGCAGATGGTCACTTCTCCTGTGTGCACTGACAGGGAATTAAACCTAGGAACTCCATACACTAGGCTGATGCTCTATCCACTGAGATTCTGGCCAGGGCCAAACTATTAATTTTAAAAGTACATTTTACAGAGTAAATTATATATCTATCAAATGTAATCTATTTCATAAACTGGATTAAAAACAGACATTAAAAACATTCTCTCAGTTCATAGCAGCTTGTTCATAACTGCCAAAGCTGGAAGCAGCCCAAATATTAATCAAATAAATGGATAAACATGCCCTGGCCCAGTAGCTCAGTTAATCATCCCAACCTGCACAGCTTGTGGGTTCAAAGCAAAGTGAGGTCACATATTTATACAAGAGTTGACCAATGAATGCATAAATAAGTATAACAACACTGTTTCTCTTGTTTTAAAAATTAATACATAAAATTCAAAGAAAACATAAATGTATAAATAAATTGTAGGTCCATACAATGGACTTCAACTTGACAATAAAAAGTATCAACTGTTGCTAAATACAATAATGGAGAAGAATTTCAAATTATGTAATATGCTAATTAGAAAAGGCCTGAGATAAAAATAGTGCATGCTGTGTGGTTCACTATAAATCTATTCTATAGAGACACAAAGCAGATCAGTGGTTACTTGGGTAATAGGTCTGGGGTGGCAAAGGAGAATACTTGGGGGGAGGGGTAAATAGCATCTTTGTAAATGTCAGTAACTGCTGCGTGACCTGTGGTGGTGCAGTGGATAAAGCATTGACCTGGAATGCTGATGTCACTTGTTCGAAACCCTGGGCTTGCCTGGTCAAGGCACATATGACAAGCAATTAATAAACAAAATGGGTGAAAAAACTATGGGTTGATACTTCTCATTCTCCCCCCACAACTGTAAAATCAATAAACAAAATTTTTAAAAAAACAGTCAAAGTCAGTAACTGAAAATAATCCAATCCTTCAACTGGTAAATGGATAAACAAATAGTGATATAACCAAGTGCTTACATTCACATTCATTGTATACTGCATATAAATATTTGTAAAATTATGAATATTTTCTATTTTCTATTAAACCCCATACTGCACATAGTCTACAGTATGTGCCTCAGACTAGCACAGCTTGTAATTCCGAGTATTAGGGAGAATGGTGCAGAATTATAAAAATTGACTTATTGAGAAAAAAGGATGGGATCAGGAGGCCTCTTCAATGCTGATGGCAATATACGAGTGCCCCATAACCCAGTTTGCTTTATTAGATAGCCATATGCAAATAAGGAAGTCTTTGATACAAAGTTACACATCTGAGGCAAAAACAGGAACTCTTCCAAGGCATAAACAGGAATCCTTCTACCACCCATAAGTGAAGTCAACCAACATTAGAACAAAGAGAGAAATGGCATGTAAATAGCTTCCAGCAACTTAAGCAAGCAAGGAAGTGGGTGCAAATATT
>NW_027095705.1:425267-495060 GCF_036850995.1 Saccopteryx leptura | reverse complement strand
ATTCAGCATCATAGCCAATATGGAGGTGGAGGGGGGAGAACTTAGCCTTTTGCTAAGCCTTGAATTGACAAAGGCTTTTTGCCACTTATAGTCTACAACAGTATGGCTACAAATATTTTATAATTTCCCCAATCAATTTAATTGTACATCCATTCTATTGTTTTTAATGGTAACATAATATCCCATTAATAAGCACCAAAATTTATAGAACCAGTCCATTATTTTTATTTTTCTTACTAGTCCATTATTGATGGACTTTTAATTGTTTTCAGTTTTTATTGTCTTGGTCTTCTGTTACAGCTAGGCTGCAATGTAACATCCCTAAACATGTATATCTAAAGTCCTGGAAGTAGAATTTCTGGAATGAAGGATACACAAACTAAACATTATGAAAAATAAGCATTATTACCCTTTAAACATAGTGTTGTTTAAAGGGTAATAATGTGTTTAAACACTTCCATGCACAATGAACTTTTTATTTGGTTCTTATTATGTGTCAGGTAGTATGCATTTAGATTTTAGAAATACCAAACAGTAATTGAGGCAAAGGTGGATATCATTTCTAAGATTTCCACAGAGTATCAGGCAGAGGGAAAATCTATTAATTTTGCTATGATTGAAACAGCAAAGGACTGCAAGTCATACATTGGTCCAAAGGAAGAATAGAATACAAAATTTCAGGTTAAAATGTACATAATTATAATAGCAAATGCGTTTAGTCTCTTTACTTTTTAGTTACAAATATCTGAATGCATCTTCTGCACATGGTTAATAATAATCTCCATAAACATTTCAGATCAGGGTAAATTGAGGGCCATAAATATCAATTATTGAATAAATAAATGAATGAATAAATGGGCCAAAAGACTATTTTTAACACTCCTGCAACAATCATATTCTAACCAACTTTATATCCATAAGCATTTGCAATTCTGAAAACTTCCATGGAATTAAAAATGAGTTAATATTAGTAAATTGCTATTTAGAAAAAAACATCTAATTTAGCACAGCACAGTTTGAAAACTTACAAGTAGTCTATACAAATTTGGACCTAAATTATAAAATAGACTTTTGGAATTTAGGCATGTAATGGTGAAAAAATACTATTGGTACAAATATCTGTAGACATAAAAACAAATACAAAATGTGAAATAAACCTATCTGAAACTAGAAAAACAGCATTGGTCTTATACTTCAAATTTGCTAAAAGACACAGCTTGAGATGGGAAAAAACTAAGTTATAGTTGACACAAGAAAATCTCTTCTAGGCAAAATAGGCTTTCCAGAAAGTATGAGAATTAGCAAAGAGTGGGCTTTTGGATGAGAGTAAATCCAACATGAGGTAATATAATGCCTTAATAGATATATAGTACACTGGACAAAAAAAATAAGAGCAAGGAATTTTTGAAGCTCCAAACAGCTAAGTAGTTGCCACTCTAAAATCTAGCAGTATCTGGTAGGGCTCCATGTACCAACCATATAGGGGTCCAGTGATTCCAGTCTTTAATGATTCAAAAGTGAGAGTAACAAATAGTCCAGAGGTAGAGTGACCAGGTATGTTTCATCAAGACAAATCCTAGTTATTATCCCTCTGGATAAAAAATGCAGGTAGTTGGTCCATGGGACAAGACAATACCCTACCTGTACAAAGAAGGCTGGCTTGAGGTCAGGGTAGAGCTTTGATTCTAAGTTTCAGTGTGTTGGACTAAACTTCTTTAGGTTCCTCCTCTGGCATTTAATATTTTGTAGATGATGGTGAGTCAGCAAGCTAAAGTTAAATGGCTGGAACTATAGAGAGAAAACAGCTATGGAGACGGTGGGCAAGATAATCCTAATTAAGTGTTTGTCTAATAGAATTCAAGGATGGAACTGAGTATTTTAACATGTAAACATTTTATTGCTCCTACACTTTATGTTACCACATTTACGCCAATCTTACACCACTCATCCTAAGTTGCAGTAGCTATGGAGTCCCTTGATTTCTGAGGGAACACATTAAGAAGACAGTGGCATGGCTTGCAGATATTAAGCACAGATTGTTAACCTCACATTACAAACTGGTATCATGGAACATGGCATGAAGCTAAGAAGAAAAATTTTTTAAAAACTTGTAAGTTTAAGCTATATCTCTACACTGCAACACCCTCACAATTTCTCATTTCAGCATCATACATCATCTTTGAAAGAACCCATGTATTATAATAGGAAAAGTAGGTCTATAGATGAAGTAGGTTTCTTTGAAGATCCCATCAATGAGTTCTGTGGGATCTTGGCAATTATATCATAATCTTCCCAATCACAGGTACTAAAAAAGACCCCACGTAGATTGATCTAGGTTTCCCTCAAAGCTTCTAGTAAAGAAAAATTACAAGTGCCCTAGCCAATGGCAAAGTGGAAATAGCACTATCCTAGAGTGTTGTTTCTGGTCACAGGATCGAGCCCTGAGGGTGCTAGTTCTGAAAAAATGATTTGATGCTTCTTTCTCCCTCTGTCTTGAAAACAAGAAAAAACAAAGAAAAATGACATAGAACCACAGATTTCTTCCCCAAAACCAACTTATTCTATATATAGGGGTGAGGGGGACTACAAAAGTAGGTTTACAGCTGTTAGTACTCAAAATAGAGTTTATTCATGTATTATTAATTACTGTACTCTTTTCTATGCGAATACCATACACCTACTTTGCCCCACCCTGTATAAGTCATTAGCAACCCAGCTCTCACTCACAGTCATAACAGTGGTTAGTAAAAAAAGGATTGAACAGGGGAAAGAAAAACAGAGGCAATCCAGGCCATGCCTGGCTAACTGCACACATCTGTTCTTGTGCTTGGGCGCACAATGTAACACTACAATGGCTGATTCTCCACAACATCCATCAGGTCAAGTTAGTCCATGATCCTTCTAAGTAAAGTCATCAAGAAAAAAGCATGCAGATCTGACTGGTTGTCACAGAGGATAGAGCACCAACCTGGGACAATAAGGACCTACGTTTGAAATCCCAAGGTCACCAGTTTGAGCTTGGAGTAACTGGATTGAGCATGGAATCATAGACTTGACGCCATGGTCACAGACTTGAACCCAAAAGTTGTTCGTTTGAATGCCAATGATGCTGGCTTGAGCCATGGACACTGGTTTGAGCAAGGTGCCACTGACTTGGCTGGATCCTCAGAGTAAAGGCACATGTGAGAAAGCAATCAATGAACAACTAAGGTGCAAAAACTATGAGCTGAGCCTTCTGTTCTCTCTCCCTTCCTGTTTGTCTCTGTCTTCTCTCTTATAAAAAAAAACAAACAAACCAAAAAAACCTTTTTTAAATTTAAAAAATTAATCCACATGTATCTTTTTTTGCAGTCCACCTTCACCTTCCCTGTTCCTATTCCTCATGAATGTCTTTGTCTTTGTCTAAGTATTCTCTTCTTTCTACCAGGCCAGGCAACCAGCATGGCTGACTGAGAACCCTAGAGGCATAAAGTTCTACAGTGTCTGTTGGCTAGAGGCCAGGAGACTACAATAGCTGCCACACAGGATGGAGTTTAGGTGAGAAGGAGAAAGGCAAATCTCGTGAATGCTTCACATGTATGAGAGAGCAAAATGGCAGGATGACTACATAACACAGGGAACCAGATGTAGAGAATTACGGGCAGCGGAACTGCAACCAAAGGCTGCAGGAGGAAAGGCTTGCCATCAGCTGCCCTCCTGCCCTTTGGTACTGTGTTTGCTCTGTTTGTGTGTGTGACAGAGACAGAGAGAGGCACAATAGGGACAGACAGAAAGGCAGAAGAGAGATGAGAAGCATCAACTTGTAATTGTGACACTTTAGTTGTTCACTGATTGCTTTCTCATATGAGCCTTTACTCTGGGGCTCCAGCCAAGCCAGTGAGCCCGTGCTGAAGCCACCGACCTTGGGCTCAATTTGCTGAGCCTAGCTCAAACCAGATGAGCTCATGCTCAAGCCGGCGACCTCCGGATTTCAAACCTGCGTCCTCCGAGTCCCAGTTTGATGCTCTATTCACTGCTCCACCTCCTGGTCAGGCTGTTATTTACTTTTAATAAGCAAGTGCATTAGGGGAAGCACTGGACACTGAAAATAAGACTCTTGCTGCTGGAAGCTAACAAGAAGCAACATTCCTGAGTGTAAGAACGCACGATCAAAGCTGGTGTCAGAAACAATGCCTAAATGAAGAAGAAGAAAAAGGTGAGCAGGAGGCAGATGCAAGACCAGCCCAGCCCAAGAAAGGGAGACTCAAGAACAAACTAAAAGAGCCTTGGACAACATCATTTTCTACAAAACACACTCATCAAACTTCAGTTGATTTTAAGAAATTGACAAAAAATCTCCTGAATCCAATTCCTTTGCTCCTCAAATGTTGCTGCAAATTCACTAGAGATGGACTGACGTCATTTCAGGACAAATGTAATTGTGCAACCTAGATGTCCCATTTATTTCTAAAGATATTAATAATATATATAATGATAAAGATATATTTTAGACACTATATTATAGAGATTATAATTAATTACTAGTTAATTATGTTAATGAATGTCATTATGAGACTATTTCCGTAACATAAGAGCCTGGGGAACATGAGATAATCACAGGTGTCTTGTTGACGATCATGTCACACTCCAGAGCTCAGCCGTAAAGGTGTTGGTTTAGTTCCTCTACCGCTCCCTCTGTGCAATCCTGTTTTCTTGTTGGCAATCTGACCAACATATTGGCTCTCTCAGCCCTTTCAACTTTACTGACTGCTTTGTGACATCATTCTCCACCAAACCTATCACCACCTGTGAAAATCATGGGGTTTCCATGGATGTGTAAATACATTTGGATCATCGCAACTGGCCAGTGACCATGAACCAGTGACTAGTGACCAGTGGTCAGTGTCACCAGTAACCTTTGTAGTGGACACATGTGCTCTTTGGCTCTAGCCAGTCAGACATCTAGTATTGTCTTCTCTTCCAATGAATCTATTACTGATATATTGACCTCTTCTTTAATCATGTCAGGTAAGAAAAATGACTTTCTAATGTTTTATTAGATATTACCCCCCTAAATTAGCAGTAGAGCCAAAAATA
The DNA here is from genome assembly GCF_036850995.1 of Saccopteryx leptura. Taxonomy (NCBI): domain Eukaryota; kingdom Metazoa; phylum Chordata; class Mammalia; order Chiroptera; family Emballonuridae; genus Saccopteryx; species Saccopteryx leptura. The sequence continues at coordinate 489,984 of NW_027095705.1, read as the reverse complement.
GCAAAGAAAAATGATGGAAATTATCGATATAGAATTTGGAAAAAGTGATTTGTTTTAATTTTGACATTTACTAGCTATGTGACCATGGACAAGTCAGTGACTCTCACAAAATATGTTTTTCCCTCATCTATTAAATAAATCACCATGTTGGATTGGTTGTTCTCGCTAATCCCTAACTTTTCACCAAAGCATCTTAAAAGAGCACCGATGTAGAAAATAAAATCAACACTTGTTGACATGTTTTAAGAGAAGCAGAAAGAAAACTGGCATGATGGAGAAAAGTATCATTATATATTCCAGAAGTCTCATGTGTAATCGTCTCCCATGATTAATGTTTCACTGTCAGTATTTTCAGTGTAGTGCTGTTCAAAATATAATATTTACCTGATTTTGGAGTTTTCTATCCAAACTAGGTGAGAAGAGAAAACAGGGAGAGAAGATGGAGAGTAATGGGGTATAGGGAGACCAGTATTTAAATGAAAGAAACTTGAGGATTGTGTTAATCAGCACAGGCCACCGGTCACCAGGAGGGAGGGAAGCAGAAGAATGAAGGAGGGGAAGCGGAACAGATGAAGAAGAGAGTTTGGAGGAGCTCTCAGGAGACAAAAAGATGGTTGGAACGAAATGTGGAAGGGAACCAAAGATTTTCAATAGTAGCAGAAGAAGAGTATACAGTCTAATTCTCAGTGGCTGGCACAATTAAGTTGATTTTAGCAAATGTGACTAGACTAGGAGGGAAAGTAAGACCAAAATAGGGTATCACTAGGAAACGCAACTTACAAAAATATTATTCAGCTATCCTTGTCTATAACTCTTTGAACACACATGGCACTTGACAGTTTTGAACATAAACATTTAAAAAATATTTTTAGAAAAGATGTTTCCTATAAACAGGAAACTCACAAGCTGGCTATCTAAAGGTTGGAGGAAACAGAAGATTGTGTTGCACTTCATGTCTTTTTTTAATTGATGTTGATGCTTTGTCTATTAAAATAAAATTGAGATTTTTTTTAACAATGATATGTCCTAACTTGAATAAGAAAGAGTAATTCCTGTGTCTGATAAAGATGTTCCACGTCAAAGCTGCTGTTCATCCTCACAGTTATTGTCTTCCTAACGCACAAAGCACACTGACAAATAGTAACCACCTCTTCGTAGATTTTAGTTTCCTAAGAAGAAAATGAAAACATCAAGTTCCACATTTCTCAGTTTATTTATCTAAAACCAATTCTGTGGAGACTCTCGGGAATTCCTTAATTAAGTTTCCTTAAAATTGGATTCTCGCAATACTTGGTTTTTTAGGTTTTCGGTATGACAGTTTCCAGTATGTTGAAGATGATTAAAGTCTATATTTTAAGATAACCACAAAAACCATCATTATACTTTTTAATAGTTCTTTTCTGTTTGTTCTGTGTTTATGTTAATTGAAATACATATTTCTATTAGACTTTTTTATTAGTTGCCAGGTAATATTCATAAAAGCATGAATGATTGCAATAATGAAATTCCTTTACACTTAACTTACCTATTCTCTGTTTTATACCACTTTTTTCTAAAATATTTGTCTACACCAGGGGTACTCGACCTTTTTATACCTACTGACCACTTTTCTATTTCTGTTAGTAGTAAAATTTTCTAACTGCCCACTGGTTCTACAGCAATGGTGATTTATAAAATAAGGAAATAACTTTACTTTATAAAATTTATAAAGCAAAGTTACAGCAAGTTAAAGCATATAATAATAATTACTTACAAAGTACTTTATGTCGGATTTTCGCTACGTTTGCCATAATAAATCTTTATAAAACAACTTACTATATAGTTAAATGTATCTTTTTATTTATATTTTGGTTGCTCTACTACCACCAAACATAAAATCAGGAACGCCCACTAGTGGGTGGTATGGTCCAGGTTGACTACCACTGGTCTACATACATTGGGGCTGCCTACACACCCACATTTAATGCATTTCACTACTTGTTGTGCATATATTACTGAATACCTTCTCTGTTCATATGTACTGGCTAGGAATTCCTTCAGTGTTAGGTGCCACTGTTGGCTGATTTTTGGTTTATAGTATTCACTAAAATAAAATACCCATATTCAATTTTAAAGTGTTATATGTATAAAACAGAACTTAAATTATTAGTGAATTATTGTTCTTTGGTGCTTGCTGCATGCCTGAGCTCTCATTGATATCTATATTATTATTTCCAATTCTGTGATTTTTTCATGATTTTTTTCTTTGTCTTTCCAGTACTTATAATATCTCCACCTGTATAAAATTAGATGTAATTCATCACTTATTGATGTCAGATTTATTACTTCTATTATAACCATTTGATAGATGAGTAAGCCACAGCTCAGAGAGTTTATATAACACTTTCTTTCTAAATTCACTTCTTGGGCCTAAGCAAGGAGTGGCACAGTGGATATAGCATCAGCCTGGGATACTGAGGAACCAGGTTAAATATTCCAGGATTTCTGGCTTCAGTGAAGGCTCACCACTTTGAGTGTGTGGTAGCAAGATAGAGTGTGGGGTCATAGATATGACCCTATGGTTGCTGCCATGAGCTCAAAGGTCACTGGCTTAAAGCCCGAGTTCACTGGTTGAGGGAAAGCAAAGATTTTCAATTGTAGCAGAAGAAGAGTGTAGGGTCTAATCCTCAGTGGCTGGCACAATTAAGTTGATTTTAGCAAATGCTTATGTGAGTAGACTCAGAGGGAAAGTAAGAGCAAAATAGGGTATCACTAGGAAACGCATGTTGGCTTGACCAAGGGGTCACTGGCTCGGCTGGAACACCTGTGGTCAAGGCATGTATAAGAAAGCAGTCAATGAACAACTAAAAAGCTGCAACACAGAATTGATATTTCTCATCTCCCTATCTGTATGTTTGTTCCTCTCTCACTCTTTCTCTTATTACAAAAATGAAATAATAAAATTGAATTAAAATAAAACAAATGCACTTCTGGAGAATCTCAATCTCAGATAGTCATTTGAGGTAGGTACAGAAACTCGATGCTAAAAGAGGAAGAATAACTTTTTAAATTTACAAACTAAAGTCAGCTCTATATGAATTCTAGCAAATAGCAGGTATACTGTTCAGGCAAAACAAAAAGCTGAAGATTACATAAGTGAAAGCTGCAATATTTCTAAGGGACACAAAAGCACCTGTATTAGAAGTTTTATTGCACTCGGATTTTGTCTCAGAGCAGAGTCCTGGCAGGAAAGTCAAATCCTTAGGTTATGGAATCTGGTGATAATACTAACATAGTGAAAGAATATGAACAAGTCTATTTGACCTCTCTGATCCTAAATTTCCTCACTCATAGGATGACAATGTTAAAACAGAGACTCTTTACAACTGCTGGTTCTAAAATTTTTTCATTCTAGTAAAGAACAGACACATCAATACAAGTGCAGGATCAAGGGAAAGACAAAACAGGGAGTGAGCGCTTGCATCTGGTGTACAGGACACTGTGGAAACCAAAACACTTGGGTATTTTTCACATTTCTACCCACTTTGGGAGTGCGGGCAGTTAATACAGAAAAGCAGCAATGTGTGTCATCACTCAGAGCCATCATAAACTTTTTGAGCTTAGCTATCTCAGGGAGGATTGTGATTAGAGTTTTCCTGATAGCACCAACCTTAAGATAGTGCCATCCTTCAAACATAGAGTTTTTTGATCTCACTGATTTTTCCCCCCATTACCCTCTTGTTTCCTATATAGAATGGCCAATTTTAAGTTCCGTTACCTGGAACTTAAAATTCTCTGATGATCTCTCTTCCTGTAGTGAGCAGTGGAGCCTCCCTGACAGCTAGTGTCAACAGTTTCTTCAAGATCTCTGTTCCATCTGGCAGTTCGGCATGGCTGCCACCATCAGCTTCAGGCACCTCTTTCCAGCCACTCATGAGTAGTGCCTAATTTTACCAGCATTCTAGCACAACTATTTTGTCTGAAGTTGCTGGCCAAGACACTGTCCAAGCCAGTATACTGAAAATAGGTCTAGTTTATGTATTTCATCAGGAACAGCTCCCTTCCCTCTCCTAGTCCATGGTGTCAAGTGTTTATCTTTGTGTAGAAAAGTGAAGAATTAAAGGGATTCCACTTCAGAATGCTAGCCTTGTAAAATACTTTAAAAATTACCCAAACTTTTTACTTGACTTATAACAAGCATGTGAAGTAAAAGAAAATCATTAAACAATGATATCAAATGCTGATCAGTAAGAATGAGAATACTTGCCTCCTATCTCTTAGTGTAGGGCACTCTCCTGCTCCTTAAGAGGAGCTAGTAGAAATGCCTTTTCCATTGTTGGAAGGTCCATGATTAATGCAATGGTGGTATGGGCAGTATTATATTTACACAAACTGACTGACTTCTCCTTGATTCCTACATAGTGATGGAGATTTTTCTGAGATTGTAACCTCCAACCCAAACATTTTGTCTACCACCAACTCCAGAATTCCTTATCTGCTACAGTAGTAGAAATGTCTAGATACTGGAGAGTAACACATCCCCTGAGATAGGGGACATTTCAGTGTAAGCTCTAGTCCAGGGCTCTAGAGAACTCCTGCCACTACCCCCAGCTCAATGCCAGGAACAAAAGGAGAATAAGATTTGGAATTACATCAAAACCAAGCTTTCAATGCCTCTGTATGTATACCAAATTCCAACAGAAATCAGAAATACCCCACTGCTCCCATTAGAAATCCCAGATATCCACCAGCTCCTGGCCTGTATTGATCCCTTTGGCCAAGAGAAGCAGCCTGGCTGTGAAAACACAGATCTGAGAAAAGATACACTGAGTCTTAAAAACCAAGAAACACTTGAAAGTGAGAATGGATTTAAAGACGGTTTTGCAGACATCACTACATTGCTGGAGGATATTACCTTACATAGGTTCTAAATTCCTTGGATGGCCTTGACCAATCCAGAGGTCCCAAGGTGATCAAAACCCAAGACATTAGAACCATCAAGTTGAATGAGGCAACGAAAATGTCACATATCACACAGGCTTCCTCTGATCAAGCCAGGAAGAAGAAACTTAAAGCATCTTAGCCTGACCGTGGTGCTCCCAAGGCCAAAATCCAACCCAAGCACCCAGATTGCATGTTCGTGGGAGAAGTGGGTGTATGTACGGCGGCTGTCAGTGACGGGGCTCCTGCGAACATGGCCAAGGATTCTTACACCAAACCTCAGAAACCTGCATCCAGCAGGCTAAGCAAAACTAAGCGCCATGGGCAGGAAAGGACCAAGAGGATGACAGAAACAATTCCACCAGCATTATGTCCCTAGAGCATCAGACAAGTATTTCAGAAAAGAGTTTGAGGACACATACATTTCCATAAGATTTGGGTTGCCCTATCCTGTGATTATAGTTACGGAAGAGGAATACAGAGCAGGGGAATCTACCTAGTTATCCAGGGGCAGCTGATATCAGGGGCCTAGGCAAGGGAACTGCTGTAGTAGGAGGCCCACCCAGAACAGGGTTGGGATATAAATCACTATCTACTCAACATCAATGCAGGAGGCCCTCTAATGCAGTCCTTCAGCTACCCTTCACAACACACGGGCTAGCATCGCTGTGCCATATTACTTGTGAGGATCAGCAATGGGCTGAAGTCACACTGCATGAGGTAAAGTAAGACCTCAATTTGAGGCCAATCCTCAAAGTCTCCAGTATGTGCAAGTGCCGGAGGTGGCCAACCTAGTTTTCAGAGCACAACATCCAGTGGTTACTGGTGGAGACATCCAGGTTCAGTAGCCTACATATTAACTTAAGGGCCAGCCAGGGATCCCTTCATGACCCAGCTGCAACTGCCGCCTTGTCTAAGTGCCGCCTTCAAGCAAAACCCACCATAAAGTTTGCGGGATATGTCCATTCCCACAGGGCCGAAACAACAGGTGTGCATGCTCATTGGGTCTCTGCGTGAACAGCCATAGGTCGCAAGTATCTGATTAGAGGTGCTCCTAGAGTGGCCTGCTGGGGCACTGGGAGGATGTGAGGGTGGTCGAGAGTTGGGGGGTCATAAAAGGGAAAGGAATAAGGGCAGAGAGAGATGGAAAAATTACCACAGGGAAATTGGTCATTTCCATTTCAAAAATTGTTTGATCGAGATGTAATTTACACAGTATAAAATTCATAATTTTAAAAAGTCAATTCAGTAACATTTACTACACTTACAGGTACGTGCAACCATCATCATTATATATTTTTTCATCATCGTTCTCTAACCTGTAACATTTTTGTTAAAGGTTTTAATGAGAGAGGAGGGATGTGGGTGGGTGAGAGAGAAGTATAATTACTTCACTAAGTTGTTCACTGCTTGTATACGTGCCATGACCTGGGAAGTGCAGGGCTTCAAACTGGCAACCTCAGCATTCCAAGTTAACATTCTATCCACTGCACAACCACAGTTCAAGCTAATGCTTAAAATATTCATCAGCTGAAAATGATCCTCACTTAACCATTAGCTGTCACTCTTAGTTTCCTCCTCCCTCCAGCCCCTGGTGACCACTAGTCCACTGTCTGTCTGGATGTGTCTCTTCTGGTGATTTCATATATGTGAAGGAATACAGCATGTGACCTTGCTGTCCGATTCTCTCACTTAGCATGTTGTCAAATTTCATCCAAGTTGTAGTGTCTGTCACTACCTCACTCCTCTTCATGACTGAATACTATTCTGTTGAACAGATCTACCACTTTGTTTATGCATTCATAAGTTGATGGACATTTAGCTGTTTCAACCAGTAATTTACATTTATTGAGAGTATTTTTGGTGCCACTAAGCACCAGGTAAATTTTTCACTGCATTTCACAGATAAGAAGATAAGCTTGGAGAGTGTCCAGTATTTGCCCAAGATTAAGAGCTAGGAATTGGGGGCTAGGGTTTGAACTCAAGCAGTCAGACTGTACCCTTGACCAGTGGTTGTCAAACTTTTTGAAGTCAGGGCACATTTAAAATCCTACAAATAACTGTAAGCACACTATATACAAATTTCTGAGACATGTTATAATAATTAAGTCAAATAATAAAGAAAAAATATAAAGTACATGCATGCTTTTATGGTAATTAAATGAAATGAATATTAAAAAAGTAAATTTATTCTGACATTAAAAAACACTTTTATGTAATATATTTTTAGTTATGCTTTTTAGAATTCATAAAAAATAGGGGTTAAAAAATAAGAAAACGACAATAAAGTTAATATATATATACATACATACACATTCTTAGTAAGATTTAGGAAATTCAGCAGTCCTGGCATGAATGTGTTAAGTATTTATTTATTTATTTATTTATTTATTTATTTATTTTATTTTTTTAAAGAGACAGAGAGTCAGAGAGAGGGATAGACAAGGACAGACAAGAACGGAGAGAGAAGAGAAGCATCAATCATTAGTTTTTCATTGCGCGTTGCAACACCTTAGTTGTTCATTGATTGCTTTCTCATATGTGCCTTGACCACGGGCCTTCAGCAGACCAAGTAATCCCTGGCTGGAACCAGCGACCTTGGGTTCAAGCTGGTGGGCTTTTTTTTGCTCAAACCAGATGAGCCCATGCTCAAGCTGGCGACCTCTGGGTTTCGAACCTGGGTCCTCTGCATCCCAGTTCGATGCTCTATCTACTGCGCCACCACCTGTTCAGGCTGTGTTAAGTTTTTTTATTCTTGTGTTTATGTGAAACTTGAGCTTGATGTGTCCTAGCGATTTCTTCAATGTTTGGCCATATATTTGAAAGGCAAACTCTCATTTCCTCATCAATACATTGAAGAATTTCTCTCTTTTTACTCTTAATTGTGTTGAATGCAGAAAACACCATACATATCATCTTAACCTTGGTCTAAAGCCAGTGACCATGGGGTCATGTCTATGATTCGACACTCAAGCCAGTGACCCAGCACTCAAGCTGGTGAGACCACGCTCAACCTGGATGAGCCTGCACTCAGGATGGCAACCTCGGAGTTCAAACCTGGATCCTTCCTGTCCCAGCCCGACGCTCCATTTACTCTGCCACATCTTGGTCAGGTGACCCTTTAAATTTATCAACTAACTGTCTATATGGGATTTGAAGACAAAAGCATGAAAACTGTGAGAGCCAAATTAGACGCTGAAGATTACACTATTTTCTAAAGGACAAAAAAGCATCTGTATTAGTTCTATTGCACTCAGTGTCCCGGCAGGAAAGTCAAATCCTGAGATTATGTAATATGGTGATAATAGTACCATAATGAAAGAAAATGAACAAGTCTATCTGACTTGTTTGAGACTCAGTTGCCTCACTTATATAATAAAAATATTAGAACAGAAGCTCTCTACAATGCTTGGTTGCAAAATGCTTCAATTCCAAAAAAGAGCAGACACATTAATATTAGTGCAGGCTCAAGGGAAAGGCAGAAAGGGCAGCGAGTGGTTGTATCAGGCCTAGAGGACAGAGTAGGAACCACACCCCTTGTGTCTTCTGCACTCTGTGTCCACATTGGGAGCACAGGCAGTTGATACAGGGCAGAAAACTCCTCCAGCTTTCAGAACCATCAAAAATGGTGGTATTTTTGATATCTCAAAGATGACTGCAATTAGGGGCTGTATGAAAGCAATAAGCTTAAGATAATGCCTTTCTTCAAACATAGTGAGAGTTTATCAATCTCACTGATTTTTTTTACCACCCTCTTGTTCATACATAGACTTTCCAATATTCACTGTTACTTGGGACTTCAAATTCTCTGTACCTCTCTTCCTGTAGTGAGCAGCGCAGCCTCCCTAAAAAGAAGTGTCTGCAATATCTTTGGGGTCTCTACTCCAGCTAGGAGCTCAGCACAGATACAGCCATCAGCTTCTGGCCTCTCTTTCCAGCCACCCATGGGAAGTGCCCACCTTTACCAGCATTCTACTAGCACAACTATGCTGTCAGGCGATGCTGGCCAAGGCATTATCTAGCAAGCACACTAAAAATAGATCACTCTTGGCCCTGGCTGGTTGGCTCAGCGGTAGAGTGTCAGCCTGGCATGCAGAAATCCTGGGTTTGATTCCCGGCCAGGGCACACAGGAGAAGCACCCATCTGCTTCTCCACCCCATCCCCTCTCCTTCCTCTCTATCTCTCTCTTCCCCTCACGCAGCCAAGGCTCCATTGGAGCAAAGATGTCCTGGGCACTGGGGATGCTCCTTGGCCTCTGCCCCAGGCACTGGAGTGTCTCTGGTCTCAACAGAGTGACACCCCTGAGGGGCAGAGCATCGCCCCCTGGTGGGCAGAGCGTCGCCCCTGGTGGGAGTGCCGGGTGGATCCCGGTCGGGCGCATGCGGGAGTCTGTCTGACTGTCTCTCCCAGTTTCTAGCTTCAGAAAAATACAAAAAAAAAAATAGATCACTCTTTATGAATTTTATCAGGAAGAGCTCCCTTCTCTCTCTTAGTCTGTGGTATGAAGTGTTCATCTTCACTCAAGAAAGTGGAGAGAATTAAAGGAATTCCACTTGAGAATGCTACACTTTTAAAACAAATTAAAAATCATCCTCACTTATTATGTGACTTACAACAAGCCTGTGAAACACAAAGAAAACCATGAAATAAGACATCACACGGTGATCAGTAAGAGCTAGAACATTTTCATCCTATCTTTTAGTGCAGGGCACTCTCCAAATCCATAAGAGGAGTTTGTAGAAATGCCTTTTCCATTGTTGGAAGGCGCATGATTGCTGCATTGTTGTTAGGCACAGCATTATACTTACACAAACTGACTGACTCCTCCTCTATTCCTTTGTAGTGATGGAGACTTCCCTGGGATTGCAACCTCCAAGTCAAACATTCTGTCTACCACCAACTCCAGAATTCCCCAAGTGTTGCATTAATAGAAAGGTCCACATACTTGAGAGTAACTCATCACCTGAGTTAGGGGACATTTCAGTGCTTCCAGTCCAGAGCTCTAGTGATCTCCTATCACTACTTCCAGCTCAAAGCCAGGAACAAAAAGATAGCAAAAATGGGATTATAGCAAAACCAAGCTTTCAAAGCACCTGGATTCATATCAAATCATGAAAAAAATCACAGAATTGGAAATAAGAATATAGATATCAATGAGAGCTCAGGCATGCAGCAAGCACCAAAGAAAAATAATTCACTAATAATTTAAGTTCTGTTTTATACATATAACACTTTAAAATTGAATATGGGTATTTTATTTTAGTGAATACTATAAACCAAAAATCAGCCAACAGTAGCACATAACACTGAAGGAATTCCTAGCCAGTACATATGAACACAGAAGGTATTCAGTAAAATATGCACAACAAGTAGTCAAATGCAGTAATGTGGATGTGTAGGCGGACCCAATGTGTGTAGACCAGTGGTAGTCAACCTGCACCCTACCACCCACTAGTGTGCTTTTATGGTGGGCGGTAGCAGAGCAACCAAAGTATAAATAAAAAGATACATTTAACTATATAGTAAGTTGTTTTATAAAGATTTATTATGGCAAACATAGCGAAAATCCGACATAAAGTACTTTGTAAGTAATTATTATTATATGCTTTAACTTGCTGTAACTTTGCTTTATAAATTTTATAAAGTAAAGTTATTTCCCTATTTTATAAATCACCATTGCTGTGGAACCAGTGGGCAGTTAGAAAATTTTACTACTAACAGAAATAGAAAAGTGGTCAGTAGGTATAAAAAGGTTGAGTACCCCTGGTTTAGACAAATATTTCAGTAAAAAGTGGTATAAAAAAGAGAGTAGGTAAATTAAATGTAAAGGAATTTCAGTATTGCAATCATTCATGCTTTTATGAATATTACCTGGCAACTAAGAAAAAAAGTCTAATAGAAATATGTATTTCAATTTATATAAACACAGAACAAGCAGAAAAGAACTAGTAAAAAGTATAATGAAGGTTTTTGTGGTTATCTTAAAATATAGACTTTAATCATCTTCAACATACTGGAAACTGTCATACCAAAAACCTAAAAAAACCAAGTATTGTGAGAATTCAATTTTAAGGAAACTTAATTAAGGAATTCCCGAGAGTCTCCACAGAATTGGTTTTAGATAAATAAACTCAGAAATGTGGAACTTTATATATTCATTTTCTTCTTAGGGAACTAAGATCTAAGAAGAGGTGGTGACTGTTTATCAGTGTGCTATGTGCGTTAGGAAGACAATAACTGTGAGGATGAACAGCAGCTTTGACGTGGAACATCTTTATCAGACACAGGAATTACTCTTTCTTATTCAAGTTAGGACATATCATTGTTAACAAAAATCTCAATTTTATTTTAATAGACAAAGCATCGACATCAATTAAAAAAAGACATGAAGTGCAACACAATCTTCTGTTTCCTCCAACCCCTAGATAGCCAGCTTTGTTAGTTTCCTGTTTGTAGGAAACATCTTTTCTAAAAATATTTTTGAAACATTTATATTCAAAACTGTCAAGTGCCATGTGTGTTCAAAGAGTTATAGACAAGAACAGCCGAATATTTTTTTTTGTAAGTTGCGTTTCCTAGTGATACCCTATTTTGGTCTTACTTTCCCTCCTAGTCTAGTCACATAAGCATTTGCTAAAATCAACTTAATTTTGCCATCCACTGAGTATTAGACTGTATACTCTTCTTCTGCTACAATTGAAAATCTTTGATTCCCCTCCACATTCCATTCAAACCAACTTTTTGGCTCTTGAGAGCTCCTCCAAGCTCTCTTCTTTATCCGTTCAGCTTCCCCTCCTTCATTCTTCTGCTTCCCCTCCCTCCTAGTGCCTGTTGGCCTGTGCTGATTAACACAATCCTCAAGTTTCTTACATTTAAATACTGGTCTCCCTATAGCCCATTACTCTCCATCTTCTCTTCCTGTTTTCTCTTCTCACCTAGTTTGGATAGAAAACTCCAAAATCAGGTAAATATTATATTTTGAACAGCACTACACTGAAAATACTGACAGTGAAACATTAATCATGGGAGATGATTACACATGAGACTTCTGGAATATATAATGATACTTTTCTCCATCATGCCAGTTTTCTTTCTGCTTCTCTTAAAACATGTCAACAAGTGTTGATTTTATTTTCTACTTAGGTGCTCTTTTAAGACGCTTTGGTAGAAAAGTTAGGGATTAGCGAGAATAACCAATCCAACATGGTGATTTATTTAATAGATGAGGGAAAAACGTATTTTGTGAGAGTCACTGACTTGTCCATGGTCACATAGCTAGTAAATGTCAAAATTAAAACAAATCAGTTTTTCCAAATTCTATATCGATACTTTCCATTATTTTTCTTTGCTATTTTTGGCTCTACTGCTAATTTAGGGGGGAAATATCTAATAAAATGTTAGAAAGTCTTTTTCCTTACCTGACATGAGTAAAGAAGAGGTCAGTATATCAGTAATAGATTCATTGTATGAAAAGACAATACTAGATGTCTGACTGGCTAGAGCCCAGAACAAAGGTTACTGGTGACACTGACCACTGGTCACTGGTCACTGGTTCATGGTCACTGGCCAGTTGCGATGATCCAAATGTATTTACACATCCATGGAAACCCCATGATTCTCACAGGTGGTGATAGGTTTGGTGGAGAATGATGTCACAAAGCAGTCAGTAAAGTTGAAAGGGCTGAGAGAGCCAATATGTTGGTCAGATTGCCAACAAGAAAACAGGATTGCACAGAGGGAGTGGTAGGGGAACTAAACCAACACCTTTATGGCTGAGCTCTGGAGTGACATGATCGTCAACAAGACACCTGTGATTATCTCATGTTCCCCAGGCTCTTATGTTAGGGAAATAGTCTCATAATGACATTCATTAACATAATTAACTAGTAATTAATTATAATCTCTATAATATAGTGTCTAAAATATATCTTTATCATTATATATATTATTAATATCTTTAAAAATAAATGGGACATCTAGGTTGCACAATTACATTTGTCCTGAAATGACGTCAGTCCATCTCTAGTGAATTTGCAGCAACATTTGAGGAGCAATGGAATTGAATTCAGGAGATTTTTTGTCAATTTCTTAAAATCAACTGAAGTTTGATGAGTGGGTTTTGTGGAGAATGATGTGGTCTAAGGCTCTTTTAGTTTGTTCTTGAGTCTCCCTTCTTGGGCTGGGCTGGTCTTGCATCTGCCTCCTGCTCACCTATTTCTTCTTCTTCATTTAGGCATTATTTCTGAGACCAGCTTTGATCGTGCATTCTTACACTCAGGAATGTTGCTTCCTGTCAGCTTCCAGCAGCAAGAGTCTTATTTTCAGTGTCCAGTGCTTCCCCTAATGGACTCTGCTTATTAAAAGCAAATAACAGCCTGACCAGAAGGTGGAGCAGTGCGTAGAGCATCAAATTGGGACTCGGAGGACCCAGGTTTGAAATCTGGAGGTTGCCGGCTTGAGCACAAGCTCATCTAGTTTGAGCTAGGCTCACCAAATTGAGCCCAAGGTCACTGGCTTCAGCACGGGGTCACTGGCTTGGTTGGAGCCCCAGAGTAAAGGCTCACATGAGAAAGCAATCAATGAACAACTAAAGTGTCATAATTACAAGTTGATGCATCTCATCTCTCTTCTTCCTGTCTGTCCCTATTGTCCCTCTCTCTGTCTCTATCTGTCTCTGTCACACACACAAACAGAGCAAACACAGTACCAAAGGGCAGGAGGGCAGCTGATGGCAAGCCTTTCCTCCTGCAACCTTTGGTTGCAGTTCCGCTGCCCGTAATTCTCTACATCTGGTTCCTTGGGTTATGTAGTCACCCTGCCTTTTTGCTCTCTCATACATGTGAGGCATTCAGGGGATTTGCTTTTATCCTTCTCACCTAAACTCCATCCTGTGTGGCAGCTACTGTAGTCTCCTGCCCTCTAGCCAACAGGCGCTGTAGAACTTTATGCCTCTAGGGTTCTCAGTCAGCCATGCTGGTGCCTGGCCTGGTAGAAAGGAGAGAATACTTAGACAAAGACAAGGACATTCATGAGGAATAGGAACAGGGAAGGTGAAGGTGGACAGGAGAAAAAGATACATGTAGATTTATTTTTTAAATTTAAAAAAGGTTTTTTTGGTTTGTTTGTTTTTTTATAAGAGAGAAGACAGAGACAAACAGAAAGGGAGAAAGAACAGAAAGCTCAACTCATAGTTTTTGCACCTTAGTTGTTCATTGATTGCTTTCTCACATGTGCCTTTACTCTAAGGCTCCAGCCAAGTCAGTGGACCCTTGCTCAAACCAGTGTCCATGGCTCAAGCCAGCACCATTGGCATTCAAACCAACAACTTTTGGGTTCAAGCCTGTGACCATGGCATCAAGTCTATGATCCCATCCTCAATACAGTTACCCCAAGCTCAAACTGGTGACCTTGGGATTTCAAACGTAGGTCCTTATTGTCCCAGGTTGGTGCTCTATCCTCTGTGACAACCAGTCAGATCTGCATGCTTTTTTCTTGATGACTTTACTTAGAAGGATCATGGACTAACTTGACCTGATGGATGTTGTGGAGAATCAGCCATTGTAGTGTTACATTGTGCGTCCAAGCACAAGAACAGATGTGTGCAGTTAGCCAGGCATGGCTTGGATTGCCTCTGTATTTCTTTCCCCTGTTCAATCCTTTTTTTTACTAACCACTGTTGTGACTGTGAGTGAGAGCTGGGTTGCTAATGACTTATACAGGGTGGGGCAAAGTAGGTGTATGGTATTCGCATAGAAAAGAGAACAGTAATTAATAATAGATGAATAAACTCTATTTTGAGTACTAACAGCTGTACACCTACTTTTGTAGTTCCCCTCACTCCCATGTGTAGAATAAGTTGGTTTTGGGGAAGAAATCTGTGGATCTAGGTCATTTTTCTTTGTTTTTGCTTGTTTTCAAGACAGAGTGAGAGAGAAGCATCAAATCATTTTTTTTCAGAACTAGCACCCTCAGGGCTTGATCCCATGACCAGAAACAACACTCTAGGACAGTGCTATTTCCACTTTTCCATTGGCTAGGGCACTTGTGATTTTTCTTTACTGGAAGCTTTGAGGGAAACCTAGATCGATCTACGTGGGGTCATTTTTAGTACCAGTGATTGGGAAGATTATGATATAAGTGCCAAGATCCCACAGAACTCATTGATGGGATCTTCAAAGAAACATACTTCATATATAGACCTACTTTTCCTATTATAACACATGAGTTCTTTCAAAGATGATGTATGATGCTGATATGAGAAATTGTGAGGGTGTTGCAGCGTAGAGATATAGCTTAAACTTACAAGTTTTTAAAAAAGTTTTCTTCTTAGCTTCATGCCAGGTTCCATGATACCAGTTTGTAATGTGAGGTTAACAATCTGTGCTTAATATCTACAATCCATGCCACTGTCTTCTTAATTGTTCCCTGAGAAATCAAGGGACTCCATAGCTACTGCAACTTAGGATGAGTGGTGTAAGATTTGCATAAATGTGGTAACATAAAGTGTAGGAGCAATAAAATGTTTACATGTTAAAATACTCAGTTCCAACCTTGAATTCTATTAGACAAACACTTAATTAGGATTTTCTGGCCTACCATCTCTATAGCTGTTTTCTCTCTATAGTTCCAGCTATTGAACTTTAGCTTGCTGGCTCACGACCATCTTAACCTCTACAAAAATATTAAATGCCAGAAGAGGAACCTAAAGAAGTTTAGTCCAACACACTGAAACTTAGAATCAAGCTCTACCCTGACCTCAAGCCAGCCTTCTTTGTACAGTTAGGGTATCTGTCTTGTCCCATGAACCAACTACCCACATTTTTTATCCAGAGGGATAATAACTAGGATTTGTCTTGATGAAACATACCTAGTCACTCTACCTCTGGACGATTTGTTACTCTCACTTTTGAATCATTAAAAACTGGAATCACTGGACCCCTATATGGTTGGTACATGAAGCCCTACCAGATAATGCTAGATTTTAGAGTGGCAACTACTTAGCTGTTTGGAGCTTCAAAAATTCCTTGCTCTTATTTTTTGTCCAGTGTACTATATATCTATTAAGGCATTATATTACCTCATGTTGGATTTACTCCCATCTAAAGGCCCACTCTTTGCTAATTCTCATACTTTCTGGAAACCCTATTTTTCCTAGAAGAGATTTTCTTGTGTCAACTATAACTGAGTTTCTTCCCATCTCAAGCTGTGTCTTTTAGAAAATTAGAAGTATAAGACCAATGCTGTTTTTCTAGTTTCAGATAGGTTTATTTCACATTTTGTATTTGTTTTTATGTCTACAGATATTTGTACCAATAGAATTTTTTCACCATTACATGCCTGCTATTTTTGTGTGTTATTTTTTATTTATTCATTTTAGAGAGGAGAGGGAGAGACACAGAGAGAGAGGAGAGACAAAGTGAGAGAAGGGGAGAGGATCTGGAAGCATCAACTTCCATATGTGCCTTGACCAGGCAAGCCCAGGTTTTTGAACCGGCGACCTCAGCATTTCCAGGTCGACGCTTTATCCACTGTTCCACCACAGGTCAGGCCATAAAAGACTATTTTATGATTTAGGTCCAAATTTGAATAGACTAGTTGTAAGTTTTCAAATTGTGCTGAGCTAAATTAGGTATTTTTTCTAAATAGCAATTTACTAATATTAACTCATTTTTAATTACATGGAAGTTTTCAGAATTGCAAATGCTTATGGATATAAAGTTGGTTAGAATATGATTGTTTCAGGAATGTTAAAAATAGTCTTTTGGCCCATTCATTCATTCATTTATTCAATAATTGACATTTATGGCCCTCAATTTACCTTGATCTGAAATGTTTATGGAGATTATTTTTAACCATGTGCAGAAGATACATTCAGAAATTTGAAACTAAAAATTAAAAAGACTAAACGCATTTGCTATTATAATTATGTACATTTTAACCTGAAATTTGGTATTCTATTCTTCCTTTGGACCAATGTATGACTTGCAGTCCTTTGCTGTTTCAATCATAGCAAAATTAATAGATTTTCCCTCTGCCTGATACTCTGTGGAAATCTTAGACCTGATATCCACCTTTGCCTCAATTACTGTTTGGTATTTCTAAAATCTAAATGCATACTACCTGACACATGATAGGAACCAAATAAAAAGTTAATTGTGCGTGGAAGTGTTTAAACACATTATTACCCTTTAAACAACAATATGTTTAAAGGGTAATAATGATTATTTTTCAAAATGTTTAGTTTGTGTATCCTTCATTCCAGAAATTCTATTTCCAGGACTTTAGATATACTTGTATACATGTTTAGGGATGTTACATTGCAGCCTATCTGTAACAGAAGACCAAGACAAAAAAACCGAAAACAATTAAATGTCCATCAATAATGGACTAGTAAAAAAAAATAAAAATAATGGACTGGTTCTATAAATTTTGGTGCTGATTAATGGGATACTTTGTTACCATTAAAAACAATAGAATGGATGTACACTTAAATTGATTGGGAAAAGTATAAAATATTTGTAGCCATACTGTTGTAGACTATAAGTGGCAAAAAGCCTTTGTAAATTCGAGGTTTAGCAAAAGGCTAAGTTCTCCCCCCTCCATCTCCATATTGGCTCTGATGCTGAGTATTTGCACCCACTTCTCTTGCTTGCTTAAGTTGCTGCAAGCTATTTACATGCCATTTCTCTCTTTCTTCTAATGTTGGTTGATTTCGCTTATGGGTGGTAGAAGAATTCCTGTTTATGCCTTGGGAGAGTTCCTGTTTTTGCCTCAGATGTGTAACTTTGTATCAAAGACTTCCTTATTTGCATACGACTATCTAATAAAGCAAACTGTGGCTATGGGGCACTGGTATATTGCCATCAGCATTGAAGAGGCCTCCTGATCCCATCCTTTGTTCTCAATAAGTCAATTTTTGTAATTCTGCACCATTCTCTCTAATACTCGGAATTACAAGCTGTGCTGGTTTGAGGCACATACTGTAGACTATGTGTAGTATGGGGTTTAATATAAAAGAGAAAATATTCATAATTTTACAAATAAATATTTATATGCACTATACAATGAATGTGAATATAAGCACTTGGTTATATCACTATTTGTTTATCCATTTACCAGTTGAAGGATTGGATTATTTTTAGTTACTGACTTTGACTGTTTTTTTAAAGATTTTGTTTATTGATTTTACAGGTGTGGGGGTAGAATGAGAAGCATCAACCCATAGTTGCTTCATGTTTTTTTTTATTGATTGCTTGTCATATGTGCCTTGACCAGGCAAGCCCAGGGTTTCGAACAAGGGACATCAGCATTCCAGGTCAATGCTTTATCCACTGCACCACCACAGGTCAGGCAGCGGTTACTGACTTTTACAAAGATGCTATTTACCCCTCCTCCTAAGTATTCCCCTTTCCCACCCCAGACCTATTACCCAATTAACCACTGATCTGCTTTGTGTCTCTATAGAATGGATTTATAGTGAACCACACAGCATGCACTATTTTTATCTCGCCTTTTCTAATCAGCATATTTCATATTTTGAAATTCTTCTCCATTATTGTATTTAGCAACAGTTGTTCCTTTTTATTGTCAAGTTGAGGTCCATTGTATGGACCTACAATTTATTTATACATTTATGTTTTCTTTGAGTTTCATGTATTAATTTTTAGAACAAGAGAAAGAGAGTTGTTATACTTATTTATGCATTCATTGGTCAACTCTTGTATAAATATGTACCCTCACTTTGCTTTGAACCCACAAGCTGTGCAGGTTGGGATGATCAACTGAACTACTGGGTCAGGGCATGTTTATCCATTTATTTGATGAATATTTGGACTGCTTCCAGCTTTGGCAGTTATGAACAAGCTGCTATGAACTGAGAGAATGTTTTTAATGTCTGTTTTTAATCCAGTTTATGAAATAGATTATATTTAATAGATATATAATTTAGTCTGTAAAATGTACTTTTAAAATTAATAATTTGGCCCTGGCCAGTTTTTCAGTGAATAGAGCATCAGGCTGGTGTATGGAGTTCCTAGGTTTAATTCCCTGTCAGGGCACACAGGAGAAGTGACCATCTGCTTCTCCCTTCCCTCCCTCTGCCCCTTCTTTCCTTTTTCTCTCCCTTCTTTCCTCCCACAGCCAGTAGCTTGAGTACTTGAGCATATCCCTGGGCATTGAGGATAGCTCTGTTGGAGCATATCAGCCTCAGGTACTAATCAGTACTCAAGTATCCCCCTGGATGTGGTTGGCCAGGTGAATCGCCGTCAGGGAGCATGCAGGAATATGCCTCACTAGCTCCCATCTTTTCACCTAAAAAAACCCCACAAGTAAATGATAAAGTACATGATTTGATATTATTTGACAAATTCATACTCCCCGATAACACAATAACAAGATACAGAATATTGGTTTCAAGGAAGAGATTGCCATGGGGTCCTTTCCTGTCACTGTCTCCCACTGCCCCTTTTATAACAAGTACTGATTTGCTTGTATACATTCTAGAATAAATTAGTAGTTTTGAGATTTTTATAAAGTTGGGATCATACAGTAACATGATTTTAAAGTCTTGCTTTTTTTTTTAAGTTATATGTGTGTATAGTAGTATCCCATTGGTTTTTGGAATTTGCATTTTCCTGAGGCTAATGACGATCAGCATAATTTTTTGTCTGTGAGACAGAGACAGAGAAAGATAAAGAGAAAGACAGATAGGGACAGAGAGACAGGAAGGGAGAGATGACAAGTATCAGTTCTTCTTTGTGGCTCTTTTTCTTTTTCATTGATTGCTTTTTCATATGTACCTTGACTGGGGGCTACAGCAGAGCAAGTGACCCCTTTCTCAAGCCATTGACCCTGTGCTCAGGCCGGATGAGCCTGTGCTCATGCTGGTGACCTTGGGGTTTTGAACCTGGATCTTCTGCATCCCAGTCCCACACTCTATCCTCTGCACTACAGCTTGGTCAGGCATGATTGGCATCTTTTCATGTGTTTATTGCCCTTTTATATATCTTTCATTGAAGTGTCTGTTCAAATGTCACCCAATCGTTTCTTGGAAATTTGTTTATATGTATATTTTATTGACTGATTTTAGACTGAGAGAGAGAAAGGGAAACATTCAGTTTGTTTTCTATGTGCCTTGACCAGGATGCCATATGCAACCTTGGCAGTTACAGGGGATGCACTGTTTGAGCAAACCAGCTAGGGCTTGACACATTCTGAATTAGGTTGTTTCTCTTATTTTATTTATTTTGTGTGTGTGTGTGTTCTAGGAGTTCTTTATATAATCTACATACCAAACTTTTGCCAGAATAGTTTTTCCAATTAAATTTATTCATACTGTGTTCTAGTCACATGTTTCTCTTTGCAAGTCCTTAAATAGGCTAAGGCCTTAGGTGTCTTTAGTCTCTTTAAATTTCCTTTGTTGCCTGGAATGCTGTATTTAATTGGATAATACAGCCTTAAATTTAGGGGATTACTCCTCTCCTGGAGCTGACACACTCAGGATGATTTCATTAATGTAGTCACGAGTCTCTTCTTACCCAGAGCAAATTCTGAGTGTGGTTCTCTGTAGTGGATCCTTTTATAAAGACCCAACTGAGAGCAAGGACACTGAGTCCTGCCTACCTGCCAAAAGAACTTGAATTTCAACCTAGATACTTGTAGAAGTCATCCTGGCCAATATTTGCGCAGGCATGAAATGAGGACTTCCCGCCGAATCCCAACAAAGGTTAGGGGCAAGGCTAATACTTGCACTCAGACCTCAGCTTCTGATCCACGAATCCTTTCAGCTCCGGTCATGGAAGTGTCTGAGGGAACCTAGGCTCTCCTTTGCGTCTGCTGACAGGCCTCAAGCTAAGGATCATTTGTCTGCAGAAGACGGGCTGGTGGGACTGAGGACCGGAACCTTCCCTCGCAGGGATCCGGAAAGTAAGTGCGGACTGCGGGACAGGGCGCCGCTGCGATGGAGCTTCAGGAAGTTGAAGTCTTTGTTTTTGAGGGGAAGGTCTTTCGGGTGGAAAGGGTGAAAGGCGGTGACTCCTACCAGAGCTAGAGCAGTCGAGCCAGGTGGGAAGGAGGAGTGCTGGAGGTGGGTGAGCGGAGGAGCAATATAGAGCTTCTGAAACCGGGGTGTCAGGGACGACGCCTGGCGTTCCCTCCACTCTTGTTTATCCAGCGCCTCCCGAGGCCAGGCCCTGGGAGGGCAGCACGGAAGCTTCCCCTATGACTGTACGCTCATGTCACGTTGTGACAGGGGCTAAGGAGCCCATATAATAGGGACCGCCCCCAGGGCCCTGGGCGCTCTGGTAAATGGACTCATAGCAGCGAGTTGGAGGGAGGCAAGAATCGAGTCAGGACAACTTCCTGCCCGAGAGGCCAGAGTCTGGGAGAAAGTTCGGTGACTAGAAGCTCAGAAGCCCATGGCGGCCACAGCCGGAAGAGCGGGGTCAGGCAGAGGTGTGCTTGGCAGCAGAAGAGGAGGAAGGCCCAGGTATCGGAATCTGGAATGCCTTAACGTAGAGTGGGGGTTCATAACAAGAGCAGCCCAAGGGCAAGAGTTGGTTTACATTTTGGAAGATTCACTTTGCCGGGTAGAGGTTGGATGATCGCAGGGCAGGTATTGTGAGGCGACCACTCCTAGGAGGCCACAGCTGTAGATGAGAGAGGGTAGTCTAGGTGGATGCCAGTGGGTATAGGGGGGAAGTGGACTGGATAAAATGGTATTTAAGAGGCAAACTTGACAAGACTGTATGGATTTAATGAAATGATTCTAAGTTTCTGGCCTATGTGAGTGAATTATATAAAACAACTCCTGTATGCCAGACACTTTTGATGTGTTTGTTCTAAGGGTCTCTTTCCCCCAATGTGAAAACTAAAAGCACAAAAAGTTTTTTTCTTCCACGATTATATATACTCAGTATATTATGTGTGGTCTCTGAAGACAACTCGGGACATAATCGCAAACATTTTTGTAGAGGACAGTAAAAGTTTGCCTATAACGCTACTACCCAAGATGATCATATTTTGGGTGTTTCCTTCATGTTTTTCTTTTTTGCCTGTATCTTTTGAGTATATATTTTGAGTATATTCGTTACTTTCAGTATCTTTTTTCTTGATTGGATACTATTATGACAATAAGATTGAACTCGTATATGCCAGTAGGTCGTAACATAAAACGTCAGATGTTTTTCCACCAAGTGTGGTATAACTTTTTTGTATACTGTATTTTCACTGGTTTGTTTTTTTTGTTGACTGTGTATCTTCTTTCAAAACCACACAATTTATGCCACATTTTACGTTTTCTTTTCCAATCAGATATTTTACACTTGATCTTAGCCAAATGGCCGAGAAGCCATCAATCACATTTTAATTTAATGTTATTTCTTGCTGCTTTGACACATCGTCAATTACTTTAATAGACTACAGTTTTTTTTTCTTCAAGACTTTATTAATACTTTTTAGAAAAGAGAAGGAGGTAGGGAGAAAGAAGGGGGATGAGCAGAAAGCATCAATTCCTTTT
The DNA here is from genome assembly GCF_036850995.1 of Saccopteryx leptura. NCBI lineage: Eukaryota > Metazoa > Chordata > Mammalia > Chiroptera > Emballonuridae > Saccopteryx > Saccopteryx leptura. The sequence goes on along the minus strand of NW_027095705.1, from coordinate 467,548 downwards.
GTGCCTGGACCAGGCAAGCCCAGGCTTTTGAATTGGCAACCTCTGTGTTCTAGGTTGATGCGTTATCCACTGTGCCACCACAGGTCAAGCATTTAATAGACTACAGTTTTCAATGGTTGTTTAGACACAAACTGTCACCTGTAATTAGATAATAATTTTTCAATATTTTTCTGTTAGAATAAGGATATCTTATTACATAAATTCTCAATTTCTAATTGATTACTGAGAAAGAGTCCTAGAAAGAGAACTATCAAAATAGATTGATTATATGAACCTATCAAATTGATTCACTCAAACTTATTAATACTTTCATTGAAATTTTTTTAGAATTCAAATTTTTTCTGTGCTTTGTTTTTCCATCCAAGGTTATAGTTATGTCTCTCTAGTTATTTTAGTTGTCTCTTATGCTTCTTTTAAGTCTAATTTATTGATTCTTTAATTGTCTGCCCTCTGTGCTAAAATCCATGTGTGAAATACTGATCCTTGGGTCGTGCCATACCTTTTGTATAAAGTAATTTTCTTCCTTTATATGTGTGTGGAGGTTATGCTAAAATACAAGTAATATGATGAGCTCAAAAGTTAAAAAGCCTGAGTGGAAGTGCGGTTTCGTTAATACCGTAGGTAAACTGTGGTCTAAGAATTTCTGGTGTTCTCCCTGTTGTGCACAGGGAAGCTGCTCAGAGGTGTATCTGAGCTCGCCTCATCTGTCCATCCAGGGATCAGGCAGCAACCTTGATCCTTTGCCAAGGAGAGAAGCTACAGAAAGCTCAGCACTGTTAGAAAGATAATATCTCATGAAGCTGCCAAATGTGCTTTGAGGATAAATTTTTCTAGATGACATTTGTGTCGTGCCAGTATTAAAGTAATTTTCATTTATTTGTTAACAGGAATGTTTTGTTATAAACTGTAGTTTTTACTTAACCAAAAGAAGTGTTTCAGTTTTTGGTTGTGTGCCTTAGATTCCTGCTTACTTATGAAATGCAGTCAACACATCAGCTAGACCTCTTTCCAGGATGCAGGGTGACTATTCTGTTATTTAAAGATGTGAACAATGCTGGAGACTCGAGGTGAAAGGCCATGGAAGGTTCCATTGATGGTTCATTAATAAACCCTACAATGGTAAGTACTATTGATGAGAGATTCGGGACATTTCAGAACATGTTAGTTTTTCATGAGGTTATTTTTCACAATGTTTGCCTTTTGTCCAAGCTGTCGAGTGGAGTCAGATTTGGGCAATCTTGAATTAAACTGAATAGAAACTGAAGGGTCAGGCCCCTATGCTAGGAAATAGGAAATGTAGTGGCCTGCCTTCAGAATGACAGGTGCCCATCTCTGCAAAGAAGGCATTGCATGATGCCGAGAGCACACACTGTGGAGTCAGCTTACACAGACTTCATCTCCACTCTGCTGATTATTATGACTTTGCCCAGATGGTAGCCACCTTTATATATACAGTGTTTACTCTGTTCCCATCATCATCCTAAGGGCTTTAGATGTACTGATCACCTAAATCCATGGAGTGTGTGCTGATTACCTGCATCTGACAGATGAAACACTAAGGAATTTGCCCAAGTTCTCTTGTTGGTGAGTGTCAGAGCTGGCATTCATACCCAGAGATCCATCACCTTCATTTCCTCATCCACTGCTGATGAATAAGAATACAGATTTCATAGGGTTGGTTTAAGATTTTAAAAAGACATTGCAAGTATGAAATGTTTAGAATATAATCTTGGTGATAATATTAGGCCTTGGTAAATGTTATATTTAAATTTTTAACTGTTTAAGAGTTTTGAAGCTTTAAAATTCTATGATTTTCTGAAACTCAGGTGTTGCAATCTGTTTTGAAAGTATAGTTTATAGGAATTGTGATGAGGTAAAACAGCCTGACCGCGGAGTTACCATCGAATGGGGTGTGCATCTGCAGTATACCCAAAATCTGTGTGTAATTCTCTTTGTTCTCTTCAGTAGATCATTGATCAATTTCAGATTCTTGTGGCAACAAACAAAGCAGTTCATCTCTACAAACTAGGAAAAATGAAGATGAGAACTCTTACCTATTGAAATTATTTCAACCTGTCCCCAAATAACAATGCAATTAATATGGATTTTACTCATTTTGCTTTTCTTGACCTTGTCATAATAAGGCATGAGTTCTTTAGCGTTGAGTTGGTGGCTAAATTCCCATAAGCCTATTGTTAATAACAAAACAGAATAATAGTGAAGAGAGGTTGGACAGAGAGTTGAAGTTTAGCACTGCCTTTATTAGAAAAATAAGCTTTGGAGTCACTACACATATGATAAAAGTTTTACTAAGTGAAGTGTGGATAATTTCATGTAAATAGGAACAGAAAGATTTCTCTAAATCATACTGAAATAAAACTGATAAAACAGTAGGTGTGGATATTTCTGTGCTGTCATATGCATCCTTTAATCTCTTTAGGGATAGAATCCACGTCTTTTCCGTATAATGGAAGCCTGTCTGGTACATAGAACAGCCCTTATCACATGCTTATTCATATACTCAGTGCAGAAGAAGTTTGTGGTTGAGATACTGATAGTAATGAGGTATTGAGCTAAAGACAGTTCTTTTGTGGTGCATGAAAATAAAAAAATAAACTTTGCTGATAAAGTTTTAATATTTCTAATCTACTCTTATTCACACCATTAGGTACAGATATCATCAAAAGAAAAAATTGGAAATGTGTAGTATGTTTTAAAATACAGATATTTGAAATAGTTACAAAATGCATGGTAATAGAATTCTTCAGGTCCTGGAGGAAAAATTACCAGATAGTTACTGTTTTGTTTTGTTTTTTATATCATTTGAAATAATCTAATTTAATAAACATCTATTGAGTTTTTTCCTATTGCACTTACAGTGTCAGAAAGAGAAGAAACAAGTGTATTTCTGAGATAGGCAGATGAACAAGATAGAAGTTCAGTTGATAATGATAAATGGCTAATGGGAATAATAATTTACATCTCTGGGAACAATGAAGAAGAACTGATTCTGTAAGGAGGGTGCTGTGGGGAGTGACATTAGAACTGGACTTTGAAGAATGAGGACACTCCAGAGTGTGAGCCGAAGCAGAGAAGTGTGAAATGATGATGGGATCTCCAAATAGTCCTGACTGGCTTGAACTCGAGAGTACATGGCTGAGGGTGCTCTGTGGCCAGAGGCAGGGGTTGCTTGTGTGACATGCTAGAAGTCTGAGCTTGACTCCATAGGAATGAGGTGCCCCTTAGAGCAGAGTGCTCTAGAGGGTAAGCTGGTGGATGTTAGGAAGGAGTTGTAAGATTTAAACGGTAGGCAGAGACCCTTGGGATATGAAAATAAGAACCCCAGCAGGGAAGACAGCAAATGGGAAGGTGCTTCTAAAATAAAACTACTGATTTTTGTCTTTTGTTTCCCTAGATTTCATGAGCTTTGAAATCATTTGGTATCTAAACAAATGACACTCAATTCTGATTGTATACACTGAAGATGGAAAAAAACAAATACATCAAGTAGACCTAATATCTCAAGTAGAGGGTCATCCAGTTTCTCTGAAAGGTCATCTGGAAATAAGAAATATTACAGGTGCAAAAAGGTTAGTAAGGCCACATTTGTAGAGTGTGATAGATGAGGTCTAGTAGTAATGCTGATGCTGTTGTCACCAATGCTGCTATTTTTTTTAACTTTTAGGAAAGATTAATATAAAAATTATTTCATAAATAATATCACGTACACAAAATTGGAAGGTGCAGGCTTATGTGGAGGGGATTGGGATAAATGTTGATGGACAGACATTTGGGGTATTGTCCTGTAGAATTATTTGTACACCTGAAACCTGTATGATTTTGTTATCCACTGTCACCTCAGTAAACATAAAAAAGGAAAAAACTTTTTTGATAGAAAGCATTCTCTAAGAATGAACTGAGAATTAAATATCAAGCTTACAGAGTACATGTGTAATATAAATAAATGAAGTATGAAGTTAATGTCTAGATGCATACTTTTAAAACAGTTACAGATTTGATTTCTTTGTTTGGAGAGTTACCATCATAACTGCAATTTAAAGGGCACTTTTGGCCTAAGTGACCAATTGCCATCTACTGTGCATTATTTTCATCACATTGGTAATTTCATGCCATTATCGCAATAATTGAATGATATTAAATTTTACTTACATATGTTTGTATAATAAAACTTAGTAGTGCATGGATAATTAGCATATTTTATCTTTTTATAGATATATAAACTTCACAAGAAGAAAATATTGGGACAATATTGGATGGTGTCATTTGTAGATTGTCAACTAAAGATGTTTTGTGAAATGAAAAATACTAAAATTTTGTAGCATTTATAAAAAACTGATTTTTTTCTGATTATAAAGTGTATATATGTTCATTATAGAAAAATTTACAACACAAAATGCCATAAAAAAATATGAAAAACCTTCATATCCTACCTGTACATAGTTTTTTTTGTTGTTGTTGTTGTTTTTGTTTGTTTTTTTCAGAGACAGAGATCAGAGAGAGGGATAGACAGGGAGAGACAGACAGGAATGGAGAGATGAGAAGCATCAGTCATTAGTTTTTAATTGAGCATTGCAACATCTTTGTTGTTCATTGATTGCTTTCTCATATGTGCCTTGACTGTGGGCCTTCAGCAGACCAAGTAAGCCCTTGATCGAGCCAGCGACCTTGGGTCCAAGCTGCTGAGCTTTTGCTCAAACCAGAAGAGCCCAAGCTCAAGCTGGCAACTTCGAGGTCTTGAACCTGGGTCCTCGGCATCCCAGTCAAATGCTCTATCCCCTGCGCCACCGCCTGCTCAGGCTGTTCATAGTTTTAAACATAATCACTGTTAATATTATTTGTTATTTTACTTCTAGTCTATTTCCATTAAATTGTATTTTGCTTTTATATAATTGGAATAGTAATTACAAACATTTACTAGATGTCTAGATGGTGCTAGGTTTTGCCTTAGTGATTTTCCATGCACCAGCTCACATCCCTGCCCTTAGTTCAGATATTCCAGCATCCCTTTTCCAAAGCCTCCTGGTTATGTTTTACATGCAAGAACTAATTTCATCTTATAACACATTAGGGAATAGATACTGTTAATACCCGAATTTTGCACACAGAGACTAAAATAACAGTAACTTGCTCAAGGACTTACTGCTAGTGTCAAATCCTGTTTCCCGAATGCTTTGGGTTTTTTTCTCACTTTGTTTTCATTCTGTCAATCAAGGTGAACTAGGTTAGGGTTGAGCAAACCTTTTTATGAAGGACTGGGTGTGGTCTGTGTGGTCTGTTTTACATTTACTCATCTCTTGCTGTTGTAGTGCAGAAGCATCCACACAATACGTAAATGATGAGTGTCAGGAATGACCCAAGGGCCTTGGTGTGTGAAGTTCTGGGGTTGATTAAGCTACAGTCCTGGACCCTGAAGCTGACTGACTTCATGTGACAAAAGTTTGTCTTGCTCACTCTCCAGTGCCAGTGTGAATCAGTGGGAAGATTCATTGCTGTGACTCAGGGACCCAGTCTGCCCAAGGCTTCTGTGCAATATGTGCTCCATGTTGTTTTCTTTTGGAGCTGGGAAGGCGACAGATGGGAGATTCTGTTTTCTACATTTTAGGAAAGAAGATAAAGGTAGAGGCAGAGGGAAAGGAAATGATAGATATTCCTGAGCAGAGCCTGCCTTCAGACTTCACCTGCCCACAGGCTTTTTCATCCTCTCATGGTGGCCAGATGTCCTCTCTCATGAGCTCTAAAGAGGGGGTTGTTGTGTTTTGCCTTTTTTTATTTTCTTGAATTTATCTGGGTGACGTTGGTTCACAAAACCATACAGGTTTGAAGTGTACAAGTCAATAAAACATCTCCACATGCATCTGCACCCAATGCCCAAGGCAAAGTCCTGTCCCCATTTATCCCAGCTGTGCCCATGTGCACCTGCCCCACCCATTTCCCTCCTGCTATCACCACACTATCGTCTATGTCTATGCATTATTTAGATATCTTTTTTTTGCTTGGTAACCTCATATTTCATCCAGCCCCCCCAAAACCACCGTTTCTCTGACAGCTCTCATTCTAAGTAATCATGCCTCAGTTTCTCTTTTGTTGGTAAGTTCATTAGATTGTTCGTTCCACATATGCTGAGATTGTATGGTATTTGTTCTTCTCTGCCTGGCTTATTTCACTTAATATAATACTCTCCTGTCGCAGGGACAAGTTACTTGGATACCAGAGGACATGCTCCAGGGGCAGAGTGGAAACAACAGCCCCGGTCAGCAGAATGAAGGACAGAAGTCCAGTTCCTATCCTTACTCAGATATTTATTAGTCAGTACAAATAACTTGGAAAGAGCAGAAGTTTTCAGGGGATGAAGTAAAGGACAAGCAACATGTTGGCTTCTAATCTTTGTTCTGAGAGCCTAAACATTTTCTATTAGTGAATCTGTTTCTAGCACGCACTGCTTTCAAGTAGTATTTCATTGTTTAAACATATGACAGCCTTGTTATCTACTCTCCTTACTGATGGGTACTGTGGCGGTTGTAAATAATGCTGCAGTAAACATAGGGGTGCATATGTTCCTTGGAATTAGTACTAGAGTTTTCTCCACATACATTCCCTAAGTGGGATTGATCAATAAAAAAATAGTTCCATTTTTATTTTTTGAAGAAACTTCATAGTGCTTTTTAGAGTGGCTGCGTCAGTCTAAATTCCCACTAACAGTGTGTGAGAATGTTTTCTCCATATCCTCCTCAGCACTTGTTTGTTGATTTATTGATGACAGCCATTCTGACAGACATTAGATGGTATCTGATTGAGATTTTAATTAGCATCTCTGATGATTACTGATGTTGAGCATTTTCTCATAGGCCAGTTGGCCACCTGTATGTGCTCTTTGGAGAAGTATCTCTTAGGTCCTTGGCCAATTAATTGAGTTGTTTGTCTTCTTACTGTTGACTTATATGTTTTTTATGTATTTTAGACACTAACCCTTTATCATATGTATTATTGGCAAATATATTCTCCCATTCAGTGGGTTCCCTATTTTATTTATGGTTTCTTTTGCTGTGCAAGAGCTTTCTAGTCTGATGTAGTTCCATTTGTTTATTTTTTCCTGTTTTTCTTCTCCAAGGAGATATATTGGCAAAAATATTATAATGAGAAATATCTGAAATTTTACTGCGTATGTTTTCTTCTTGGACTAAATTTAAATCTTAAATTCATTTTGAGTATATTCTTGTGTATGTTATGAGTTTGTAGTCTAATTTCTTATTTTGTTTTCATTTTACATGTATCTGTTCAATTTTCCTAACACCATTGATTAAAGATACTTTCTTTACCCATTGTATGTTTTTGCCTCCTGTGTCAAATATTAATAGGCCGTAAAACTTGGCTTTATTTCGGTGCTCTCTATTCTGTTCCAGTGATATAAATGCCAGTTCTTGTGTCAATACCATGCTGTTTGGAACCCTAGGCTTTTTCATATAATTTAATAACAAGTAATATGATACCTCCAACTTTGTTCTTCTTTTTTCTTTCTTTCTTTTTTTATTGTAATTTTATTTTTTTAATGGGGTGACATCAATAAATCAGGATACATGTATTCAAAGACAACATGTCCAGGTTATCTTGTCATTCAGTTATGTTGTGGGAGGGGAAGAGAAACAGAGAGAAAGGAGAGTGGAAAGGGTGGAGAAGCAGATGGGCACTTCTCCTGTGTGCTCTGACCGTGAATCAAACCGGGATATCCACACACGGGGCATACGCAGTACCACTGAGCCAACCAGCCAGGTCCGCAAACAGGTTTTGATTTTTTGCTTAATTTCCTCCTTCTTCTTTTACCCTGTGCTGTGGTTGTTGTTACGCTTGATGTTGTCCAAGTGGTTCCTTATAATTTCTTTTCTTTTTCTTCTTTTTTAAATAATTTTTTTAATGGGGTGATATCAATAAATCAGGATACATATATTCAAAGATAACAAGTCCAGGTTATCTTGTCGTTCACTTATGTTGCATACCCATCACCCAAAGTCAGATTGTCCTCTGTCACCTTCTATCTAGTATTCTTTGTGCCCTTCCCCCTCCCCCTTTCTCTCTCCCTCTCCCCCCTCACCCCGTAACCACCACACTCTTATCAATGTCTCTAGTTTCACTTTTATGTCCCACCTATGTATGGAGTAATGCAATTTCTGTTTTTTTCTGATTGACTTATTTCACTTTGTATCATGTTATCAAGATCCCACCATTTTGCTGTAAATGATCCGATGTCATCATTTCTTATGGCTGAGTAGTATTCTATAGTGTATATGTGCCACATCTTCTTTATCCAGTCATGTTTTGATGGGCATTTTGGTTGTTTCCATGTCCTGGCCACTGTGAACAATGCTGCAATTAACATGGGGTGCATGTGTCTTTATGTATCAATGTTTCTGAGTTTTGGGGGTATATACGCAGGAGAGGGATTGCTGGGTCATAAGGTAGTTCTATTTTCAGTTTTTTGAGGAACCACCATACTTTCTTCCATAATGGTTGTACTACTTTACATTCCCACCAACAGTGGATGAGGGTTCATTTTTCTCCACAGCCTCTCCAACATTTGCTATTACCTGTCTTGTTAATAATAGCTAATCGAACAGGTGTGAGGTGGTATCTCATTGCCGTTTTGATTTCCATTTCTCTAATAATTAAAGAAGGTGAGTATCTTTTCATATATCTGTTGGCCATTTGTATTTCTTCCTGGGAGAAGTGTCTGTTCATGTCCACTTCCCATTTTTTTATTGGATTGTTTGTTTGTTTGTTGTTGAGTTTTATGAGTTCTTTATATATTTTGGATATTAGGTCCTTATCTGAGCTGCTGTTTGAAAATATCATTTCCCATATAGTTGGCTGTCTATTTTGTTATCAGTTTCTCTTGCTGAGCAAAAACTTCTTAGTCTGATGTAGTCCTATTCATTAATTTTTGCCTTCACTTCTCTTGACTGTGGAGTCAAATTCATAAAATGCTCTTTAAAACCCAGGTCCATGAGTTTAGTACCTATATCTTCTTCTATGTACTTAATTGTTTCAGGTCTTATGTTTAGATCTTTGATCCATTTTGAGTTAATTTTAGTACAGGGGGACAAACTGTAGTCCAGTTTCATTCTTTTGCATGTGGCTTTTCTGTTTTCCCGGCACCATTTATTGAAGAGGCTTTCTTTTCTCCATTGTGTGTTGTTGGCCCCTTTATCAAAAATTATTTGACTATATATATGTGGTTTTATTTCTGGGTTTCCTATTCTGTTCCATTGGTCTGAGTGTCTATTTTTCTGCCAATACCATGCTGTTTTGATTGTCATGGCCCTATAATATTGTTTGAAGTCAGGAATTGTAATGCCCCCAGCTTCATTCTTTTTCTTTAGGATTGCTTTGGCTATTCGGGGTAACTCTGTTCTTCTTAATATTGCTGAGAATATTTGAGATCTGTTGTGGTCTCATAAATTTTTTGGAATATTTGTTCTGGATTTGTGAGATATGTCTTTGGTATTTATAACAGGAATTATGTTGAACCTGTACATTACTTTGTGTAGTATGGGCTTTACTATGTTAATTTTGCTATTCATGAACACAGAATATGCTTCACTTATTTGTCTCTTCTTCAGCTTATTTCCTGAGATCTTATGATTTTCCATGTACACGCCTTTTACCTCATTGGTTAAATTTATTCCTACGTACCTTAATTTTTCTTATTATTGTTGTGATTGCAATAGTAAATGGGATTGTTTTCTTAGTTCTCTTTCTGATAGTTCATTATTGGTGTATAAAAATGCTACCAATTTCTGAATATTAGTTTTGTATTCTGTACTGTGCCAAATTTATTTATTATATCTACTTTTCTGGTAGAGTGTTTAGGGTTTTCTGTGTACAATATAATGCCTGTGGAAATAATGAGTTTTACTTTCTCATTTTTGATATGATGCTTTTTATTCCTCTTGTCTGATCCCTGTGGCTAGGACTTCCAGGGCTATGTTGAATAAGATGGTGAATGCGAACATCCTTGTATTTTTTCTGATCTTATGAGAATTGCTCTTAGTTTTTTCCCATTGAGTATGAGGGTGGCTGCGGGTTTCTTTCTTTCTTTCTTTCTTTTTTTTTTTTTTGTATTTTTCCGAGGCTGTAAACGGGGAGAGACAGACAGACTCTCGCATGTGCCCGACCGGGATCCAGCCGGCACGCCCATCAGGGGCGACGCTCTGCCCACCAGGGGGCGACGTTCTGCCCCTCAGGGGCATTGCTCTGTTGTGACTAGAGACACTCCAGCACTTGAGGCAGAGGCCAAGGAGCCATCCTCAGCGGCCGGGGCATCTTTGCTCCAATGGAGCCTCGCTGCAGGAGGGGAAGAGAGAGACAGAGAGGAAGAAGAGGGGGGAGGGGTGGAGAAGCAGATGTATGCTTCTCCAGTGTGCCCTGGCTGGAAATCGAACCCAGGACCCCTTGCACACCAGGCTAATGCTCTAACACTGAGCCAACCTGCCAGGGCCTATATGTCCTTTATTAAGCTATGATTCCTCTAATCTCTCACTTTGCTGAGTGTGTTTATCTTAAGTGGGTGCTGGATTTTATAAAATGCTTTTTCTGACTCTCTTGATAAGACCATGTGATTTTTATCCTTTGTTTTGTCTATATGATATATCATGTTTATTGATTTACAAATATTGTACCAACCTTGAATTTCCATAATAAATTTCAGTAGATTATTGTGTCTGAACTTTTTAATATATTTCTGGATCCAGTTTGCTCTTATTTTGTTAAGAATTTTAGCATTTGCCTGACCAGGCAGTGGTGCAGTGGGTAAGGCATGTCGGACTGGGATGCAGGAGACCCAGGTTCAAAATTCTGAGGTCACCGCTTGAGTGCGGGCTCATCTGGCTTGATTGTGGGGTCGCTGTCTTGAGATGGATAATAGACATGATTCATGGTCACTGGCTTTAGGCCAAAGGTCACTGGTTTGAAGTCCACAGGCACTGGCTTGAGCCCAGGATCGCTAGCTGAACAAGGGGTCAATCGCTCTGCTATAGTCCCCTGGTCAAGGTAGATATGAGAAAGCAATCAATGAACAAATAAAGTGCCGCACAAAGAATTGATGCTTCTCATCTCTCTCACTTCCTGTCCGTCTGACCCTACCTACCCCTCTCTCTGACTCTCTGTCTCTGTTAAAAAGAGGAAATAAAAAAAATTTTATCACTTATGTTAATCACACATATTATTGGCGTATAATTTTCCTATTTTGTAGTGTCAGTATCTGGTTTTGGAAATAGGAATATGCTGGCCTCCTAGACAGAGAAAGTCTTTTCTCCTTTTGAAATTTTTGGTGTAGTTTGAAAAGGGTAAGTATTCGTTCTTTGAATGTTTGGTAAAATTTGCTTGTGAAGCCCTCCAGTGTAAGACTTTTATTTCCTGGGACTTCTTTGATTCCTGCTTTAGTGTTTTAAGTTGTAATTGGTCAATTCAGATTTTCTTATTCTGTGTAATTGAATTTTGGAGGATTGCATGTTTCTAGTATTTTATTCATTTTGTTGGCATATAGTTGTTCCTAGTATTTTCTTACAATCCTTTGTGTTTCTGTGGTGTCAGTTTTTCTGTTTCATTTGAATGCTTTGTCCTTTTTTCCTTAGGCGTATTGTTAAAGCAGGGGTTGGGAACTTTTTTGGCCATGAACGCCAAATATTTTAAAACATAATTCCGTGAGAGCTATACAATGTGTTTAATACTAAATACAAGTAAATGTGTTCATTTTATGTAAGATCACACTTTTAAAGTACAATAAGTCTTCGAATTCTTTTTAATAATGTTATGTTGTTTTTAACCAATGATGAATAAAGTACTTCTTACCATTAATACAACTTCTGATACTGCATGGTTTTGCTGATTGCTTTGTAGTCTGCTTGATACGTGGTGAGGTTAAGCTTCATGCAGGTGTTGAGACTTCTATCCATTAAACGTGATCATAGGTTGGTGTAAACGTTCTTCAGATGTGAAAAAGACTGCTCACATGCATACGTAGAGCCAAACATCATCAGTATAGCAGTACTCACATGCTGCAATGTATGGTATGTGATGAGAAGGGCCTTCCAAGTTTTGACAATCATCCGGTCTGTGGGTTGAAGTTTTTTTATTTCTCCCTACTTGTGTTTGCTCGCCAACTCTGCTTGCTGTCATGCAAGTCTTTCCAAATCTTCATTCAGTGACTTGAGCTTATTCACCCATATGTCTGAGGCCTTCAGGTCAGCAGTTTGTAGCTCTAATTATCTGATGGAGAATGCAGGTATGTAACACAGGTCGGCGCTGTCCACTGCACACTCGTGTGTATGGGTGATGAACTTAAAAAGACGAGTGCGCTCACGAAATTCTCCAAAGCGTGCTTTGAATGACTGTAGGAGATTAGAAGTGAAGCCTGCTAGCTGCTGGAGATCAAGATTTTGAGTAGGGTCACTTGCTGTGCATGCATCTTTAAACTCTCCTAGTTTTTCAAGGTTTAGTAAACAACCTGTTTCAATGTCAGGCATGAAGAGTTCCAGCTTGCTTTCAAATGCAAACACTGCTTGTTGAATTGATAAGAATGAATTTCCAACGCCTTGTATTTTCACATTGAGCTGGTTCAGATGTTCAGTCATGTCCATGAGAGAGAATGTTAAGAGCCACTCAGTGTAAGCTAACTCAGGATGCTTGACGTAAGCTAACTCAGGTTGCTTGACGTATTTCATTTCAAGAAAAGTGCAGATTTCGCTCAGACAAACGGCGAAACAGCTGAGCACCTTCCCTCTTGACAACCAATGCACATTGCTGTGCAGAAGCAGACCAGGATAATTATTCCCAACTTCATCCAGCAGTGTTTTATACTGGCGATCATTTGAAACTCGGGCAACAATAAAGTTGACCACCTGAATGACCAGTGACATCACCTCACCAAGCTGCTCACCGCACATCTGAGCACAAAGCGCCTCCTGATATAGGATGCAGTGAAAACTTCGGATGGGTCTCATGTTCTCAAAGAAGCACTATGAATCCTCTGTTTTTCCCCACCATGCACAGAGCACCATCAGTGCACACCGAAATAAGTTTATCCATCGGTAGATTTTTTTCTTTAGCGAACTCAATGGAAGACTTGAATAAATCATCTGTTGTTGTCTCTTTCACAGGCAAAACAGCAAGACTTTCCTCACCTAGTGTGTCACGGACAGCATACCTTGCAATCTCGCTGAACTGGGATAAATGGCTTATGTCTTTTGACTCATCCAAAGCAAGAGAAAAGAATGGTCCTGCATTTATATCCTTCACTTTTGTTGCCTCAGTTTGATTTGCCATCATAACGGTATGATCGTGAACAGATCTTGCCAATGGAGGCATGTCTATTTTTCATTTGATTATCTTGTCTTTATCCGAAAAGTCATCAAAAAATGCATTGGCAACATCAAACATGAATGTTTTGGCATACTCCCCATCTGTGAATGGCTTTCCGTTTCTCACAATTGCTAAAGCACCAGCAAAGCTAGCTGAATTCCATTCACCTTGTTGGGTCCAAACACGGAGTTGCTGCTGACTAGCGTGCAGTTTGCACAGTAGCTCTTGATATGCTTTCTTCCTGCTGTTCCCCACTGGTTATTTCGATGCAAATGTAGTATGATGGGTGTCGAAGTACCGCTTTATATTTGACCATTTCATCGATGCATTTTATCATTGCATATTAGACACACTGCAGAACGTGCTCTCTCCACAAAGGTGAATTCCTCTGTCCATTCCTGCTGAAAAGTACTATACTTCTCATCTTTTTTTCTTTTAGCCATCTTCTTTGTCAAAAGGGTTTTTGCAATTCGCTAGCTGACTACTTGATTAAAAGGAGGGAAGTTTACTTCCTGACCTCACAACGACTCATGTATGTTATGCATTATCCAATAAAATTTGGTGTTGTCCCGGAGGACAGCTGTGATTGTCTCCAGCCACCCTCAACGATGAACATGAGCGGTAGGAAATGATGGATCATAATACATGAGAATGTTGTATACTTTTAACGTTATTATTTTTTTTATTAAAGATTTGTCTGCGAGCCAGATGCAGCCATCAAAAGAGCCACAACTGGCTCGCGAGCCATAGGTTCCCAACACCTGCTCTAGACAGCAACCTTAAAATGACAGCAATGATCCTGTGCTCAAGCTGGCAACCCAGGTCTCAGGCTGGCATGTCCATGCTCAAGCTGGCAGCCTATGCTCAAGCCATTGAGCCCTTCCTGTTGTTAGCAACCTCGGGATTCTGATCTTGGACCCTCCCTCAGTGTGCCAGCTGATGCTCAATGCACTGCAACTTCATGGGTCAGGGATTTTTCTGATTTTTATTATGTTTTTCCTTCAACTTACCCTGGGCTCTGTTGGTTGTTCTTTTTCTAGTTCCTTTTAGTATAAACTTAGATTGTATTTTGGAGATTTTTCTTCTTGAGTTAGGCTTGTAATGCTATGAACTTCCCTCTCAGGACTGCTTTTGCTCTATCCCATATATTTTGGATGGTTGTGTGTTTATTTTAATTTGTCTCCAGGTGACTTTTGATTTCTTTTGTTTCTCTCGTTAACCAAATGATTGTTTAATAACATGTTATTTCATCACTGTGTGTTTGAATGTCATGTTTTTATTGTAATTGATATCTAGTTTTATACACAACATTGTGGTCAGAGAAGATGCTTGATATGATTCTTATACATTTTCTAATGCATATTTTATTGATTTTAGAGATAGAAAGCGAGAGAGTAGGAGACAGACAGTAACAATCTGTTTCTGTATGTGCCCTTACCAAGAATTGAACTGGCAATTTCTATACTTCAGGAAAATGCTCCAACCACCCGAGTTGTGCGGCTAAGGCTTATTTCAATGTTCTTGAATTAATTAAAACTTATTCTGTGTCCTTCCTTGGCCAGTTGGCTCAGTGGATAGAATGTTGGCCTGGTGTGTGGATGTCCCAGGTTCTGTACCTGGTCAGGGCACACATAAGAAGTAACCTTCTGCTTCTGTTCCCTTCCCTCCCCCCTTCTCTCTCTTCCCCTCTTGGAGCCGGTGGCTCAATTGCTTTGAGTTTGACCTGAGCCATTAGGGATAGCTCATTGATTTGAGCTTAGCCTTGGTATAGGGTT
Organism: Saccopteryx leptura; assembly: GCF_036850995.1. Taxonomy (NCBI): domain Eukaryota; kingdom Metazoa; phylum Chordata; class Mammalia; order Chiroptera; family Emballonuridae; genus Saccopteryx; species Saccopteryx leptura. The sequence continues at coordinate 452,402 of NW_027095705.1, read as the reverse complement.
TGCTGGGTGGATCGTGGTCAGGGTGCATGTGGGATTCAATCTCTTTATCTCCCCTCCTCTCTCTTAAAAAAAGGCTTATTTTGTGTCCTAACATGTCATCTGTCTTTGAGTATGCTTCATGTGCACTTGAGAAGAATGTATGTTCTGCTGCTTTGTTGTGAAATGTTCTGTGAAGATCAATTAAATCCATCTGATCCAGTGCGTCATTTAAGGTCAATGTTGCATTGTTGATTTTTTTGTCTGGAAGTCATTGGAGTGCTAAAATCCCCTGTTATGGTTTAATGTTGTCTGTCTGTCACTTAATTTCCACTAAGATTTTCTTTGTATATTTAGATGCTCCTGTGTTGGGTTACGTATGTTTACAAGGGTTATATCCTCTTGTTGGATCAATCCTGTTAGTATTATGTAGTGACCGTCTTTGTTCCTTGTTGCAAACTTTGTTTTGAAGTCTATTTTGTAGGGATACAAGCACTGCTATGCCAGCTTTTATTTTTTTCCATATTCATGGGATATTTGTTTGCTTCACTTCACTTTCAGTCTGTGTATATCTTTTCTTCTTAGGTGGGTTTCTTGTAGACAGTATATACATGGGTCATGTTTTCTTACCCATTTAGCTACCCTGTGTCTTTTAATTGGATGATTTAATTCACTTGCATTAATGCTTCTTCTTATTATTTTTTTTTGTATTTTCCAAAGTGAGAAGCAGGCGGGGGGGGGATCAATCTTGCATGCACACCAGGGGGCGATGCTCGGCTCCTTTGGGGCCTTGCTCTGCTGCTATGGGAGCCATTCTATCACCTGAAGTGGAGGCCATGGAGCTATACTCAGCGCGGGGGGCTAACTCTGCTACAGTGGAGCCTTGGCTGCAGGAGGCGAAGAGAGAGATAGAGAGGAAGGAGAGGGGGAAGGGTGGAGAAGCAGATGGGTGCTTCTCCAGTGTGTCCTAGCTGAGAAACGAACTTGGAACATCCACACGCAGGGCTGATGCTCTAGCGCTGAGCCAACCAACAAGGGCCTAGCTTAATAGTTATTATTAATATTTACTGCTAATTTATTCTTTATATATATATATATATATATATATATATATATATATATATATATATATATATATATATGTTCCACTTTGTTAATGTTGTTGTTGTTGTTCTTCTTCTTCTCCTTTTTCTCCTACTTCTTCATCTTCTTCCTCTTGTTTATCTTCCTGCTCCTCCTCTTCCTCCTCCTCCTACTCCTCTTCTTCTTCTGCTGTAAGCAGATCCTTTAACATTTCCGGCAGTGCTACTTTGGTGGTAATGAACTACGTTTGCTTTTTGAGGTTATGTGGCTTGGGAAGTTCCTTATTTGGCCTCCAATTTAAAATGATAGCCTTGTTGGAAAGAGTAGTCTTTGTTATAGGTACTTGATTTTCATCACTTTGACTATTTTTTGCCAATCCCTTCAGGTATGAAGAGTTTGTTTCTGTTGAGAAATCAGCTGACAGACTTATGAGAGCTCCACTGTAGGTAACTAACTTTGTCCCTCTTGCTGCTTTTATGATTCTCTTTGTCTTTATCATTTGCCATTGCAATTATGATGTGTTTATTTTTATTTTTTGGGTAAGGAGCGGGGAGATAGTGAAGTTGACTGTTGCAATTGCCCCAAATGAAATCCACCCAGCAACCCCATCTGGAGCCGCTGCTCAAGTACTGAGCTGTTTTTAGCATGTGAGGCTGATGAGCTGTGAGTAACTGAACTATCCTCAGTGCCTTGGGCCATGCTCACACCTATTGAGCCACTGGCTGCCAGAGGGGAAGAAGGAGAGAAGGAGAAGAGGGAGAGGGGAGAAGCAGATGGTCTTTCTCCTGTATGCCCTGACCAGGAATTGAACCTGGGACATTTATACACCAGGCCAACACTCTATTCATTGAGCCTCTGACCAGGGCCTCTGAAGTGTGGGTCTCTTTATTCATCTTTATTTATTTTTTATTGATTTATTTTTTAGTGAGAGGAGGGGAGATAGATAAACTCCCACATGTACCCCAACTGGGATCTACCGGCAATGCATGTCTGGGCTGATGCTTAAACCAACCAAGCTATCCTCATTGCCTGAGGCTAGCACTCGGACCAACTTAGCTATGTTCAACACCCAGGGACAACGCTCAAAGCGATTGAGCTACTGGCTCTAAGGGGGAAGAGAGAGAGAAAGGGAAGAGAGAGGGGAAGAGATGCAGATTGCCGCTTCTCATGTGTGCCCTAACTGAGAATCGAACTAAGATATCTGGACTGGGATGAACACTTTATTCACTGAGCCAAGAGCCAAGGCCTTTACATTTTTGTTAATTGCAATTCTGTATTTCCTGAATTTGTGTGACATTTTCCTATACCAGCTTAAGTAATTTTACAGTCATTATTTCTTCAAACAGGTTTTGATCCCCTCCTCATTCCTTCTTTTTCTGGTACTGCCATGGTATGGATGTTATTACACTTGATGTTGTTATAAAGATCCCTTTGACGTTCTTTGGTGTTTTTCTTTCCTTTCTTTTTCATGTGTGTGTGTGTGTGTGTGTGTGTGTGTGTGTGTGTGTGTGACAGAAACAGAGAGAGGGACAGATTGGGACATACAGACAGGAAGAGATAGATGAGAAACATCAATTCTTCATTGGAGCACCATAGTTGTTCATTGATTACTTTCTCATATGTGCCTTCATGGGGGGTGGGGAAGCAGATCAAGTGACCCCGTGCTCAAGCCAGCGGCCTTGGGCTCAAGCTGGTGAGCCTTGCTCAAACCAGATAAGCCCGAGCTCAAACCGGCGACCTCTGCGTTTCTAATCAGGATCCTCCATGTCCCAATCCGATACTGTATCCATTGTACCACCACCTGGTCAGGCAGACTTTCTTTGTTTTAATATTCTTTTCTTTTGGATGCTCTGCTCGGGTGATTGCTTTCATCTTTTCGATAAATAGCTGATTCGATTCTCTGCCTCATCTAACTTGCTACTGATTCCTTCTAGAGTATTCTTTGTTTCAGATCCTGTGTTCTTTATTTCTGATTGGCTTCTTTTTATGGTTTTTATGTCCTTTTTAAAAATTAGTGTTTCTTTGTTTAAGTTTTCACTGAGATCACCTATTCTTCCCCTGAGGTCTTTAAGCATTCTTATAACTACTGTTTTAAGCCCTACTTCTGATATTTTAATTACTTCTATTTCATTTCATTCTTTTTCTCAAGATTTCTCTTGTTCTTTATTTTGAGGTATGTTTCTTTGTCTCCCCATTTTGTCTCTGTGTAATAGGTAGATCAGCTATGGCTCTCAGACTTGTTATGATGGGTTTATGAAGTTGATGTCTTGGTGGGCTCAGTGCTGCTGTCTTCCAGATCACCTGAGCACATTGTTCCAGGAATGATTCTTGTGGATTTTGTGCATTTGCTGTTGTAATTTAGTCTTGAATGCTTTTGGTCATTTCTTGGGAGGAGTTAACCGTTTAGGCTGTCTAATAATAAGGATAAACCTCAATCACTGTGTTGGGTTGGGTCCCTGTGCAGGGACTGCCCCCTGAGGCAGAGTTGTTCCCAGCAGAGAATGGCGCTTGCCAGTCTCTTTCTTTGGGTGTGCCACTTGTATGGCCAGTTGGGTCAAGGTCTGGTATTTCCTGTAGCCCAACACTGATTGTGTTGGTTTTGGGTGTGCTTAGGTAGGGTTCAGGGACAGAACTGTGTCAGGTGTTTGGTGTAACTGTCAGGAATTATCATGCTATTCACTATTTGTGGCATCTGCTGAGCCTGGGTGTGTGTAGGAGGGTCGACTTCCTCCAGTTTTGATCTGGGAACAGATTTATGAAAGTTCCAAGGGTTTTCGAGGTCCACCTCTACCTGATACCTGAAAGCTACACTGCCACCCCTCAGGGTTTCCTGGTCTTCCTCCAGAACGTTCTGAAGAAAGACCAGGTGCCACTCACCATCCCCTCTGCAGGAGCAAGTTCAAAAGAGTGATACCACCTGGGACTAGGGAGAAGATATCAAAAGAGTCTCCTATTGAGGTTGATACTAAAGGACCCCACAAAAAAGGACTAATCACTTTATCCTGGTCTCAGACAATAGCTTCTGAGAGATACACACTGAGAATGTCTCAACTCTGTGTAATACTGATCCCTGCAGAGCTGAGATGTTGGAAGGCATATTTAGTCTACCATTTGTGGCAGAACCAGCAGGTCTGTAAGGGGGTGTTGGGCACTTCTTTCTCTTCCCAAGCAAAATCTTTCTGCCTTCAAGAAAGGTCCTGTTCTGAGCAGCTTTCTAATATCTTCGTGGGACTTAGCTCAGCAAGGCAGGGCCACTAGCTGTGAGAGAGATAGGCCAAATAAGTCTCCCATTGGGAGAATAGTGAGGCCTGAGCTTGCAGGAGAGATAGTAGCGGTCCCCTTATGATGTAGCCACACATTCAGCTTTTGCCCATCTTATTCAGGACAAACCTTTCCTGGAAATGGGCTCTGAAATTCCCAGTGCTGTGCAGCATCTGCTTCTCCTGTCAGACTGAACTCAGCACAGTGAAGCCACAGGGACTGGAAGGGCGGGCCAAGTGACTCAACAGGTAGGGCTGGGGGCGCCTTCTGTGCACTTGAGGTGGGAAAGATTGGTCCCATTTCCAAGCTTCACAGACCAATCACTGTCTGAGTCTCTGCCAAGAATTTCTTCAGAAAAAGAGCTCCCCAATGGAGCCTGCTGGTTCAGCCCGCAGACCCTTCTGCAGGACCCAAGCATGGTGGAGTCCTGTTAGAAGTCGTTGGATGACTGGGCAATGCAATTGCCTGCTGGTACTGTAACTATACGAGTGCTCGACCCCGGGAAGGCACATCTGTTTCTTGCAGACTCCCTTCTCTCCCAGGTGGGCCAAATTTCCCCTGCTTTTTGCCACCAGATGCTACAGGGATGACTCACTCCTTCAATGAGAAATCAGAAAAGACCGGCTCACAAAACAGATGATAACTGGAATCATCTGTTTAAAAATGAGCTAAAAGCCATGAGGGAAAACAGTGGAAAAAAATGAAAGACCATGGCGATGGAGGGAACAGGCAGTTATTACCTAAAGGGGACAGAATTTCTGTTTGGAATAAAGACAAATGTTCTACAAATATTTAATAAATGCTGAGAAGTTTTACTATGGTTGTTTGGTTTGTGTTGATCTCTTTCCATACGGGTTGGGGAGATTAAAAAACTGTTCTGCTCCCTCCATCTTTCTGAAATCCTGCGAAGTCTTTTGACTTAATTATTTTAAATTTAAGTGGTAGTGATGGTTGCATAATAATAACATGATGTTGTTAATATGATTGAATTGTATACTGAAAAGTAGTTAAAATTGTAAATTGAGTTTTACTGTAATAAAAAATAATGAAAGAACAACATAAATCAGAAATAGGCGATATGATAGAACACAGGACAGAATTAATGACAAAAGAAAAAATCAGAAATAAATTAAATGTACAGGAAAGAATGAACAAAATGGGTAATACCTTAAGAAAAGAATTTTTTATTTTTAAATTTTTTTAGCGAGAGAGTTGAAGGGTAGGAAAGACAGGTACAAACAGATAGGAAGGGAGAGAAATGAGAAGCATCAACTCATAGTTGCTGCACCTTAGTTGTTCATTGATTGCTTTCTCATATGTGCCTTGATTGGGGGGGCGCTGGGGGCAGAGAAAGGGCCGAGCTGAGCCAGCGACTTTGACATTGGGCTTCACCCAGTGACCTTTGGGCTCAAGCCAGCGACCATAATATTATATCTATGATCCTAAGCTCAAGCAAGTGACCCCATGCTTTAGTCGGATGAGTCCGCACTCAATCCGGTGACCTTGTGCTTTTGAGCCTGGGTCCTCAGCATTCCAGGCTAACATTCCATTTACTGAGCCACTGCCTAGTCAAGCAATAACAAATTTAGAAATCAAAAGAAATTTTAAAAGGATCTAGAAAAATGGCAAATATAAAAGGTAGGCAAAGAAGCCAGGTTATTTTTGAAAAAAGTAATACCAATACATATATGGGCTTCATATACCATAAAAGTAACATTTCAAATTAGTGGAACAGACCCTGTCTGGTTGGATCAGTAGTAGAGCATCTGCCCAGCATATGAATGTCATGGGTTTAATGGAGAAGCTACCATCTGATTCTTCACCCATCCCCCTACTCTCTCTCTCCCCTTTTTTTCTCCCTCCTGCAGCCATGGCTTGATTGGTTAGAGGGATTTGCCAACCCTGTCCTCAAGGTGGCACCGTGGCTTCAGCCTTAGGCACTAAAAATAGCTTGGTTGCTAAGCAATGGAACAACGCCCTTGGTGGTCAAAGCATTGGCAACAGACAGGGTTACAGGGTGAGTCCTGGTAAGAGTGCATGCTGGAGTCTCTCTCTGCCTCTCCTGCTCTCACTTAATTTTAAAAAAATTAAAAAATACTAGTGAAACATATTCATCAATAAATTGTGGTACACATATGTTGGATTATAAGTAATTTTCTGCAGGACCCACAGCATGTCAAATGAAGTAACTCTAAGGGAGGAGGGAAATTAGTGGTTGGGAACTTCAGGTAAAGGGTTAATTTTTACTGAATACCCTCTGACAGCTTTGTAAAATTCTATCATGTGAATCTATTACCTTTGAAGTTCAACTAACTGAGTTCAGACTGCAGCTCCCCCAATAGCTAACTCTTAATCTTGGGCAAACCCTTGACACTCTTCAAGCCTATCTCCTTATCTGTGAAATGGGATGAGTATGTTAGCCTGGTGCTGCGTGGCACAGAATAAACTCTTGATAAATGTAAATTACTGGTAGAAACAACTAAATGTCAACTGATGAATGGATAAAGTGGTAGATCCATTCAACAGAATAGTATACAGTAATTGAAAGTACAGTACTGACACGTGCTAAAACATGGGTAAATTTTCTACATGGTAATTGAAAGAAGCCAGACAAAATGGTCACACATTGTATTCCTTCATATATATAAATATGAAATCTCCAGAAAAGACATCCATCTAGACAGCGGATAAGTTGTCGCCAGAGGTTGGAAGGAGAAGGAAGCATAGTGACAGCTAATGGTTAAGGGGCTTCTTTCTGGGCTGATGGAAACATGGGTTAGATCAGGAATAGTCAATGTTTTTATACCTACCACGCACTTTTGTATCTCTGTTAGTAGTAAAATTTTCTAACCACCCACTGGTTCCACAGTAATGACGATTTATAAAGTAAGGAAGTAACTTGACTTTATAAAATTTATAAAGCAGAGTTACAGGAAGTTAAAGCATATAATAATAATTACTTACCAAGTACTTTATGTCGAATTTTTGCTAAGTTTGGCAAAACAAATTTTTATAAAACAATTATTATAGTTAATCTAATCTTTTTATTATACTTTGGTTACTCTGCTACCGCACAATCATGAAAGCTGAAATGCCCAATAGTGAGGCGGTAGGGACCAGATAGACTAACACTCGGGTTAGATAATGGTGATGGTTGCACAAGCTTGTGACTGTCCTAAGTGTCACTGAATGGGACAGTTAAAAATGAATTATATTATGTAAATTATATATCAATTAAAAATATTTTTAAATGCAAATTACCCAGATTCATATGGTGATGATTTTCAACTATACCCTTTCCTATTCCATTCCCTTTCATGCCCCACCCCCACTATTGCCCACACTTACTTCCTCCTGCTGCCTGGCAGAGGCCTCCCAAGGAGGGTATCAGATCTGACACCTGCAGAACAAGTGGAGACCCAGTGTACATTTATGCCTATTGCTTTTCCGAGGTGGAAGTGGATGTTTCTAGCAGATATTTATGTGGGCTTCAGTTGATGGGGGAATTTAGACAAGGTGGCACATGCAGCCCGGGTCAGGGTAGTGGCCCTGTCTGCCTCTCAAGTTAATATCTAGACATCTCCTAAACCAATGCGTTCTCAACCTGTGGGTTGCGACCCCGGCGGGGTTGCCTAAAGCCATCGGAAAATATATAATATCATATCAAGTATTTACATTCCGAATCATACTGTAGCAAAATTACAGTTATGATAGTAGCCACCAAAATTATTTTTTGGTTTGGGGTCACTGCAAAATGAGGAACTGTATTGCAGGGTCACAGCGTTAGAAAGGTTGAGAACCACTGTCCCAAACGTTGATCTCATGCACCAACAACCTCTCGATGCTGTGCTTTGAAAGTCTGATTGGACACCTACAGGCACTAGTAATACTAAGGACATTGGAGACTGGCTCAAATTGAGGCTTTCTTCAACCACATGCAATGTGACCTAAGGCACTATTGCTGACCCGCATGAGTAAAGAGACGCAGTGATGCTGCCCATGTGTGTTGTGAATAGTAGCTGAAGGAGTGCATTAGAGGGCCTGCTCTGCATAGGTGTTGAGTAAATGGTGATTGTTATCCCAACCCTGTTTGTGTGGCCCTCCTACTGCTGCAGAAGTTCTACCTGCCTAGTCCCCGACCTTGGTCACTGGCCCCCAGGTTACTGTAGATAGATTCCACTGATTTGTACTCACCTTCCCCAATGACAATCACATGGATAAGGTAACCAAACCTTTTGGAAATGTGGTCCCTAACTCTGTTTTCTGAGATAATTGTCTGGTGCTAGTGAATCATAAGGCCCGCCCTTCACGAGACACCCTTTTACCCTTCTCCTGGTCGCCTGGACTTTCCTATCCCATCTTCAACTCTGTCCAGCGTTTATCCCTTTTTACCCTAACCTCAGCCCCTGCTTCATCTGACACATTGCCCCCCCTCGCTTGCTTCTCCATAAACTGATAACTTATCTCTCTTTTTGGACTTTGGCCCATGGATATTCTTACTTTTTCCTCTGTTCTTACCCCCTGTGCATTATTCAACCTTCCAACTTGCAATTCTTTATTCTCAGGGAGCCTTTTATTCCCACTCCCACCAAAGAAAAATTACAAGTAACAGCATTTCAAAACTCAAGAAGCTCTTTCATTACTCGTCTACTAATGCTATTGTTACATCCCAGGAGACAGACCACAGCAAACCCAAAGTGAATTATATAAGTTTTATTGCAAACCTGTGCAGGGACTGCAGGCAACCCACTCAAGGGAACACTGCAGCCCTGAGCTTCTAAAATGACTCCTTTTTATAGAGTGGCTATCTAGGCTGAGCAACCAAGCAGCATTTACAAGGGCAGGAGAGGTGCGATTAGCTGACCTTATTCTTGGCTAAGTCTCTAGGGTAGAGCTTCCTGGATGTTGGGTACATAGAGTTCTGTGGAAAATATTGCTACATTTCTAATGGTTGTTTATCTTTTTTTACTCCAGCCATGTACTGGATGTCCTCAGTTTTCATGGCTGGTGGGTTGATTTACTTGTTCTTTATTTTAAATATTGTATTTGTTCCTGTTTTGTTTTTTTTTTTACTTTAAAATAAGATATGTGCAGTGTGCATAGGGATTTGTTCATAGTTTTTTTTTATAGTCCAGCCCTCCAATGGTCTGAGGGACAGTGAACTGGCACCCTGTGTAAAAAGTTTGGGGATCCCTGTCCTAAGATGTCACAGCTATTACTTTATTTAACATTATTAAGTTTTAAAATACATCAAAAAAGAGAAATTTAGAACTATCTATGAAAAAAAGAGCTGGTATCCAAAGTGGCACCAACAGTTCTAGCGTGTCTTATCTTGCATACCCAAAGGAGAGAGAAATTTCCATTTACTCTTCCCTGGCAATGAGATATTTCCCCAAGGCGGAGTTATGGGCAACATTCTCATGCTCAAGTTGAGCCTTCCTCTTCCTGGCCTCCCGCTCTGGCCTCTGCCAGTCTGCGATGGGCATTGACATGACTGGCCCACGAATATCAGGTTTCTTCCATGCAATTGGTTGTAGAGCAAAGTCTTTGAGTAGATACTGATTCTGAGGCTTGAGTGGGGTCTGGGGCTTGGTCACAGAAGTGTGAACAGGGTCCCTCTGGAACGATGTACTAGATGATATTCTGTAGGGTGCAGGCCTAGAAGAGGCAGACTGAGGGACACTAGATCTGGTAGGGTTGGTCCAGCCTGGCTGGGCTAAGTCGGTCAAAGTTGGCCCAGCCGTTCTGGCAGGAGCTGCCAAAGATGCAGGAGTTGGCTGGGATGAAACAACTGCAGTGGGCTGAGCTGACTTAGATCCAAGGCGGGCAGCATTGGTTAAATCTGGTTGGGCTGGGTAGGTAGAAATTGGCACAGTAGGTCTGGCGGGACCTGTCAAAGATACAGGATTTAGCCGGGAGGAATTGACTGCAGTAGACGGAGTGGAGATAGAACCAGGCCGGGTGGGGTCAGCCCCAGTGGGCTGATGTGATGCCAGACACTGTGGCCTGCGAGGAACAGGTCGAGCATGAGGCTTGTCCACAGTTGGAAACACCAAAGGACCAACCTGACCTTGCCAGGAGGTGGCAGCTCGTACTGAGGTGGTGATGAACTTTCTATTTCACACTGCCGACTGGCTTCTGTGGTTTGGCAGGTGTTTTCTCAGGACCTTTGGCCTCACGTGGGGTATCCGGGCATCGTTTAATAGTGGGGGCTGGCTGGTGGCCTTTGGGGTTGCTTGAGTTTCCCGAGGCCCTGGAGGAAGAGAGTTCCGTTTTCTTATCAAGCTTCTTCCCCAGAGCATGAAACACCTGCACAGACTCCAGCATGTGCATAGCTAGGGAGCTTCGAGGCTTTCTGAAGGCCTCTTGGATCATCTCAGGTTGATTTCTCCTCCGCTTCATCTTGGGAATGGTTGGCTTCTCTTGTGCCTTGACCTTTTTTCATGCTGGATTGCAGTCTTCAGCTTTTTTTGAGTTCTTTTCCTTGGTTCTTTTTGCCTTTTCCTGCTCCTGGCCATTACATTTGCTGTGCCTGCTGGATGCCCGTTTCTGGGGTTTCCTGTTGGAATCCTTGGCCGTGTTCGCAGGAGCCCCATCACTGGCTGCAGCCTTGCACATCCCCACTTCTCCCACGAGCATGCAGCCAGGTCTCTCAGGCTGGATTTCGGCCTTGGGAGCATCACTGTTAGGCTCAGAGGCTGTACGTTTGTTCCTCCTGGCTTGAACAGAGCGAGTCTGTGTGACACTTGACCTTCCCTGCAGTTCATTGAACTGGATGTCTCTGGAGTCTATGGTTTTGCCCACTATGGGGAATTCAGATTGATCATCATCCAAGGAACTTAACAGCTGTGGAAGGTAAATATCCTCCACCAGTGCAGCGCTGTCTGCCAAACCATAATCAGGCTCAGTCCCATGTTCAACTGTCTGTTGGTCCACCAGACTCAAGCTATTATTTTCCAGCCCAGTGCTTTCACAGCCCAGGTGCTCCTCTTGGCCAAGGGGATCAACGCAGGCCAGAAGCTGGTGGATATCTGGGATTTCTAAAGGGAGCAGTGGAGGATCTTGGTTTTCTGTTGGCTTGGATTTAATATCATCAGAATTCTTCTTCTTTTTTTGTTCTTGGCATGGAGCTGGAGGCATTGCCAGAAAATCACTAGGACTATAGACTGGAGTAACCTTTGAAATGTCCCGTGGCTCAGATGGTGGGTTATTCTCAGGTGTCTGTATATTTTTATTACTGCAGGACGTGAGCAGTTCTGGAGTTGGTGGTAGACAAAAAGTTTGGACAGGAGGTTGCAGTGCCAGGGAAGACTCCATCCTCAGGGATGTCTCCATCACTACAAAGGAATCAAGGAGAAGTCAGTCAGTGTTGGTAAGTGCGATGCTCCCTCTATCACCAGTGCAGCACTCGTACCCTTCCAACAATGGGAAGAACATTTCTACTAGTCCCTGTTAGGGATCAGAGAGTGCCCTACACTAAGAGATAGGAGGCAAGTGTTCTAGTTCTTACTGGTCACCTTTAGATGTCCTTGTTCCTTGATTTTCTTTATAATTCACAGGGTTTTTGTAATTAACAACAAAAAGTAAAGGTGATATTTAAAATGTTTTGCAGGCCTAGCTTCCTCGTAGGGCACCCTTTTCATTCTCTCCCTCTCCTGAGTGAACAAGAATACTTCACACCACAGAGTAGGAGAGGGAAGGGAGCTAATCCTAATGAAATCTATAAGCAAGGACATACTGTTAGCATGCTTGCTGTGGACAAGATCTTGGAACACAAAGAGTGGACTCCTGGCATAAAAGTAAGAAAACTTTTGACCTGGCCTGAAAGCTCATTTGGTTAGAGCATCGTCTCAACCCGCTAAGGTTACTGGTTCAATTTCCAGCCAGGGCACATACAGAAACAGATTGATGTTTCTGTCTGTCGGTCTCTCTCTCCCCCTTTTCTTTCCTCTCTCCTTAAAATCAATACAATAAAATTTTTAAAAAAGAAAAGAAAAATTTAAGCTGCTACTATCAAAATAAGACATCTGAAGTGCCTTCCAATGGGACAAAAGCAATAAATCAGGGAAGGAAGTTCATTACAGTGTACAGTACGGGGGTCTAATCTAGGAGGGCCGTGAAAAGTGTGCCATCTCTTGGTATGCTCTTGGGATTCTCATACATAGAGCATACAGGGCCATTACAGTGTCCCCCCTTCCCACCTCTATCAGCTGTCCTCAGCTAACAAAGCGTCTGAGGTTTGAGAGCACTGACTGATGGTAAGAGTTATTAAAGGCACAGGACAGAAATTCTACCTGTATGTGTACTCACAAGTTGCCAGCTCAGAATGATCCTGGTTTTGAATGCTGACTTCTTCCATCTTGTTGGTTGTACTCACCTTGCAAACTTGTTTCTGTGATGGGTTGAGCAGACGCAGAGTAGCAGATTACAGAGGTAGAGGCTGATGGTATCACATTTATTGGCTGAGCCTCCTTTAGTACCATGAGCACTTGTGGTTGAGGGGCAGAGGCCCTGCTCTGTGTTTAAAACATGGAGCCATGGGATTGCAGGTAGGTGCCCGGTTCTCCAGAGAGCAGGGACCCCACTGTGCCTTGATTATAGTAATACACATGACTTCCTTCCTGGTAGGGAAGTGACAGGCTGTGTCCCTGATTTGGTATCTGAGGTGGTGCCCCCCGGATGAAGCTGGGATAAAGTGGTGGATACAGGGGAACCATGTTATTGGCATCTGCCATGGCCGTGGAGGACACAGCTGTGGCCTGCTCAATGACATAAACAGTGAAGTCTCTGAGTGATGATGACTTCATCTCAGTGCCTCCTGGGAGAGCCCACTCAAAAGTACCAGCATAGGAAGCAGCTGAAGTGGAGACCTGCCTCTGGCCAGCAACTCCAGACAGCATAGTTGCACTAGAATGCTGGTAAAGGTGGGCACTTTCCATGAGTGGCTGGAAAGAGGGGCCGGAGGCTGATGGCAGTAGCCATGCTGAACTGCCGGCTGGAGCAGAGACCCCAGAGAAATTGGAGACACTTCCTGTTAGGGAGGCTGCATTGCTCACTACAGGAAGAGAGATCTGCAGAGAATTGGAGATTCCAAGTAAAGGTGGATTTTGGAAAGTTTCTGTAGGGAAGAAGAGCGTGATGGAAAAAAAAATCAGTGAGATTGATAAATTCTCACTATGTTTGAAGTATGGCATTATCTTAAGATTGTTGCTATCACAAAGCCTCCAATGGCAGTCCTCACTGAGATATCAAAAATGAAACAGTTTGTGATGGGAGTGAGTGCCAGAGCTGTTTGCTGCTCTTCTGTATTCACTTCTGTCTCCCAACGGGGGCAGAAATGTGCAGAAGACCCAAGTGGTGTGGTTCCTACACTGTTCTCTAGGGTAGATGCAGTCACTTGCTGCCCTATCTGTCTCTCTACTGAGCCTGCACTAGGGATTCATGCGTCTGCTCTTTCCTAGAGGTGAAGCATTGAGAACCAGGCGTCTTTGGAGAGCGTCTGTTCTCACAGTCTCACTATGTGAGTGAAGAAACGGAGTCTCAGACATATCATATAGACTTCCTCATGTTCTGAATTATGTTAGTATTATCAGCAGGTTACATAACAGAAGGATCCCAACTTCCTTTTCAAGACTCTGCTCTGAGCACTATACTGTGAAAAGCATGGGACAATAGAACTTAGAATGCAGGTGTTTTTCTTGTGCCTAGAAAACAGTGTAGGTAGTACCCTTGTCATCTTCAGTGTCTCATTTTGCCTCAGAGACCACATGCCACTCACTAAAATTCAGGTATAACTTAGTCCAGTTGGTCATGGGTCATTCTTACTCTTTTCAGACCTGGTTTCTGATCCTACCTCATAATGTCTATCTGAGATTTAGTTTCCCAAGAAGTGCTTTTGAAAGAAAAATGTTATTTAAACTAGTTAGCTTTTGGTACTTATCTGTGAAGTAGTTATAAAAGTAGCTACATAATGATTCATATGGATAAGTGATATATTACATACAATTTATATGGGTAAAGTTACAAGTTCTGAAAGACAAAGAGAAAAGTCATGAAAAACGTATCACAGAACTAAAAAGAAACAAAAAACTATGAATGAAAACTCAAGCATAATGCAAGCATCTAATCATAATACACTTACTAATAAGTGAAATTGTATTATACTTGCAATATTATATAAGTGGACATACCTCTCCTATTTTAGTAACTCCTATTAACCAAAAAGCTGCCCACAGTGGCAGGTGATTTTGAAAGAATTCCTAAGTAGTATGTACAGACAGAAAAAGATATATATCGGTAAAAACTGAGCAGCAAAATTTAATAAATGTAGATGTGTAGGTAGTTCCACTGCCTATAGACAAATATTTTCTGAAAAAACTGGTATAGTTACAAACAACGACTCTTATAGGGGGTGAATATCCTAAATATATAAAGAAGTCACAAAGCTCTGAAACAAACAAGCACACAATGCAATTAAAAAAGGGGAGAGGACCTGAATGTACTGCTCTCCCAAGCAGACATACAGTTGGTCAATAGATATATGCAAAGATACTCACCTTCACCAGCTATTCGAGAAGTGCAAATCCAAACTACAATGAGATACCACCTGTTGGATTGGCTATTATTAACAAGACAGGAATATGATGTCAGAGTAATGGCGGAGTAGGAAGCGATACCGATAAATCTCCCCCAAACCTCAACAATATCTTCAACCAGAAACAGAAAAACCTATCCTTGGAGCCTCCAGATGTTTTGCAATATACCCAAAGGTATGATCGAGCGAAAAATTGGCTAAATATATAACCAAACCCCGAAGGAAATAGTGAGTAAGAAATGCTCCGCCTTCCTCACTAACCTAAACAGGGCAATTTTCACTGGAATCTGAGAATATAGAAACTAAGGCGGGCAAAGGGGGTGAAAAAATCCAGGCCGCAGCACAAATGGCCGAACCAGGCTGTGGCATGGAGATCCAAGCCAAGGAAAAACTGTTCCTGTGACAACCTGGGCAATACAGCTAACACTCGCGCCAAACCCAGACAAAGAAAGACAAGCGGTGCAGCCATTTTACCTGACCCCCTGGTAGGCGCATAGTGGGCGAGAGATTCCTTCCAAAGCCCCCGGAGGGTGTGCCCGTGTTACTCCACAGAGAGGCAGAGTCAGAGGCCTTTGTGTGGGCCGAAAGCCTCCGGGCTGCCCCAGCACCCAGGGAGAGCCGCACACAGGGAGGAAGCGAGAGCTAACTCCAATACTGGAACTTTTCAGTGCGGCGGGAGGTTTCACTCAGAGGGTGAGACTCCGGCCTCACATCCTGGTCTGCGCGCATGGAGAGTGGGAAGGAGACTACTCCCAGCACCTCTGGAGTGGGAGCCCGTGTTGTCCCACGGAGGGGCAGAGTCGGGGGCCTTTGTGTGGGCCGAGGGCAGAGTCACGGGCTGCCCCAGTGCCTTGAAAGAGTGAGAGCCAATTCCAACATTGGAACTTTTTAGTGCGGGTGGGGGGTTTCACTCAGAGGGCGAGACTTCCGGTCTAACATCCTGGTCTGCGCACGCAGACCCGCCCGTGTTACCGGACAGAGTGGCAGAGCCAGAGGTCTTTGAGTGGGCGGAAAGCCCGCCTGATTATGCTAGCAGCTCTGACTGACTGAGCCTTACCCAGAGCCCTGTGATGAGTGGAAATAGAGTGGGCAGTTGCCAGCTCTTTGAGCCTCTTACTATCCAGGCAGAGGCAGCAGCAACCCCATAGCTGGATTATCAGGCTACTAATTGAGGAAGGAAAGACTAGGAGAAAGGCTCTAGGAACACGGACTCTCTCACTGTCAGAGCCTATAAATGCTAATAGCCTAGACTGCCAACGAGACTAAAGCACAATACATGACATTGCCATAGAGACTTATCAACTGCAAACCTCCACCTGAGCGTGGCAAAGGGGCAAAACCCGGGGTACAGAGTCACCGACCAGGAAGAGGGAGAGAAAAGAAAAAGCAAGAAGATAACCTCTCAAAATCAAGAATAATCTGCAGACTTTATAACCTATCCCATTTTATTATATTTGTTCGTTTGTTTCTCTTATCTTCATTCTTGATACTTTTTTTTTCCTCCTCCAATTTGGCCGATTAACTCTCTACCGGTCTTACTCTCTCCTCTCCTTGAACTACACTACCCATAAGTGTTACATCTCCCATTATCTTTTCTCTTCTCTTCCTTTCTCTCTATGAGGGTTGCACTCCAAAACCCTTAACTCTCTCTCTCTCTCCCCTTTCTTTTTTCTTCTTTTAGTGGTTCCCTCTTTTTTTTCTCTCTCTCTCTCTTTCTTTTCTCCCTCTATATTAGTTTCTTCCTTTCTCCTTTACATCTCCTCTCACTCAAACCTCAATAACAAACAAATTATCTTATCTGGGACTCAAACTTATGTTTGTGGCATTCTGGGGGGTTTTTACTTCACCTTTTTAACTCACTAGCAGTGCTCCCATCCCTGGCTCTCCATATTATCTAGTTCTTGTTCCACTAAATACAATAGTAATTTTTTAATTTGTCCCCCCATTTTTTCCGTTTTCCTCTTAATCCTCTCATCATAACTCTTAGACAACCAACACCTAAAAGCAAATCATTTTATTCTTGACCCAAATTTTTTCCTTATTTGCTTTTTGTGGGTCCATACGCTCTTTTTTTTTTTTTCTTCTTTTTTCTTTTTTTGTTTTGTTTTGTTTGCCCCTTTATTACTTTTCCCCAATTCAGGCCCTCCATCACAGGCATTGTTTGTTATAATTCACAGTCCACCACAAGATTTTAACAAGAAAGAGGGGAGAGGAGAGGAGAGGAAAAAAGGAGGGGGGGAATAATTTCCTTTTTTTTTTTTTTTTTTTTTTTAAATTTTTATTTTATTTTATTTTTCTTTATTTCATTCTTAATTTTTTAAAAAAAAAAAAACAACTTTTTTCGATTTTTTTTATTATTTTTTTTAAACTTTTTATTCTTTATTAAATCTCATTAATACTATCAACAAAACCACCCTCAGATGCCATTAAGGAAGAGAAAATCGAATATCATGGATACAAAAGAAAGAGAGGTAACACAGCTAGATGAGGAAAAATCTATGGAGAAAAAATTTAATATATTGGAAACCTTGGAGCTAAATGACAGAGAATTCAAGATAGAAATCCTAAAAATCCTCCGAGATATACAAGAAAACACAGAAAGGCAATTTAGGGAGCTCAGAAAACAACTCAGTGAACACAAAGAATATATGTCCAAGGAAATTGAAACTATAAAAACAAATCAAACAGAGATGAAAAACTCAATTCACGAGCTGAAAAACGAAGTAACAAGCTTAGCTAATAGAACAGGTCAGATAGAAGAGAGGATTAGTGAAATAGAAGACAAGCAACTTGAGGCACAACAGAGAGAAGAAGAAAGAGACTCAAAAATTAAAAAAAATGAGATAGCCCTACAAGAATTATCTGACTCCATCAAAAAGAATAACATAAGAATAATAGGTATATCAGAGGGAGAAGAGAGAGAAAATGGAATGGAGAACATACTCAAACAAATAATAGATGAGAACTTCCCAAGCCTGTGGAAAGAACTAAAGCCTCAAGTTCAAGAAGCAAACAGAACTCCAAGTTTTCTTAACCCCAACAAACCTACTCCAAGGCATATCATAATGAAATTGACACAAACCAACAGCAAAGAAAAAATTCTCAAGGCAGCCAGGGAAAAGAAGAATACAACATATAAAGGAAGGCCCATTAGATTATCATCAGATTTCTCAGCAGAAACTCTACAAGCTAGAAGAGAATGGACCCCAATATTTAAAGTCCTGAAAGAGAGGAACTTTCAGCCACGAATACTATACCCATCAAAGCTATCCTTCAAATATGAAGGAGAAATAAAAACATTCACAGATACAGAAAAGATGAGGGAATTTATCATCAGAAAACCCCCACTCCAGGAATTACTAAAGGGGGTTCTCCAATCAGATACAAAGAACAAAAAAAAACAGAGCCACAAGTAAAAGCTCCAAGAAGAACACAATAAAACCAAATTTAAACTGTGACAACAACAAAAAGAAAGAGGGGGAGAAGATGGAGATTAACAGTAGCAAAGGACGATGGAGTGCAAAAGTACTCACAAAATAGTTCGCTACAATGAACAGGGTAGGGACCCTTTTCATTATTCAAAGGTAACCACCATTGAAAAAACCACCACAGAAGCACATGAGATAAAAAAGATAGCAACAGTGGAAAGATGTATGGAATACAACCAAATAAAAACAAAAGATAGAAAAAACAAAAGAGAAGGATCAAACAAGACACAAAACTAACAGAAAGCAAGATATAAAATGGCAATAGGGAACCCACAAGTATCAATAATTACACTAAATGTAAACGGATTAAACTCACCAATAAAAAGGCACAGAGTAGCAGAATGGATTAAAAAAGAAAATCCAACTGTATGCTGCCTACAGGAAACTCATCTAAGTAACAAGGATAAAAACAAATTCAAAGTGAAAGGCTGGAAAACAATACTCCAAGCAAATAACATCCAAAAAAAAGCAGGTGTAGCAATACTCATATCGGATAATGCTGACTACAAGGCAGGAAAAGTACTCAGAGACAAAAATGGCCATTTCATAATGGCTAAGGGGACACTGAATCAAGAAGACATAACAATTCTTAATATATATGCACCAAACCAAGGAGCACCAAAATATATAAGACAGCTACTTATTGATCTTAAAACAAAAACTGACAAAAACACAATCATACTTGGAGACCTCAATACACCGCTGACGGCTCTAGATCGGTCATCCAAACAGAGAATCAACAAAGACATAGTGGCCTTAAACAAAACACTAGAGCACCTGGATATGATAGACATCTACAGGACATTTCATCCCAAAGTGACTGAGTATACATTTTTCTCCAGTGTACATGGATCATTCTCAAGAATTGACCATATGTTGGGCCACAAAAACAACATCAGCAAATTCAGAAAAATTGAAGTTGTACCAAGCATATTTTCTGATCATAAAGCCTTGAAACTAGAATTCAACTGCAAAAAAGAGGAAAAAAATCCCACAAAAATGTGGAAACTAAACAACATACTTTTAAAAAATGAATGGGTCAAAGAAGAAATAAGTGCAGAGATCAAAAGATATATACAGACTAATGAAAATGACAATACGACATATCAGAATCTATGGGATGCAGCAAAAGCAGTGATAAGAGGGAAGTTCATATCACTTCAGGCATATATGAACAAACAAGAGAGAGCCCAAGTGAACCACTTAACTTCCCACCTTAAGGAACTAGAAAAAGAAGAACAAAGACAACCCAAAACCAGCCGAAGAAAGGAGATAATAAAAATCAGAGCAGAAATCAATGAATTAGAGAACAGAAAAACTATAGAAAAAATTAATAGAACAAGGAGCTGGTTCTTTGAAAAGATCAACAAAATTGACAAACCCTTGGCAAGACTTACCAAGGAAAAAAAGAGAAAGAACTCATATAAACAAAATCCAAAATGAAAGAGGAGAAATCACCACGGACACCGTAGATATACAAAGAATTATTGTAGAATACTATGAAAAACTTTATGCCACTAAATTCAACAACCTAGAAGAAATGGATATATTCCTAGAAAAATACAACCTTCCTAGACTGAGTCAAGAAGAAGCAGAAAGCCTAAACAGACCTATCAGTAGAGAAGAAATAGAAAAAACCATTAAAAACCTCCCCAAAAATAAAAGTCCAGGCCCAGACGGCTATACCAGCGAATTTTATCAAACATTCAAAGAAGACTTGGTTCCTATTCTACTCAAAGTCTTCCAAAAAATTGAAGAAGAAGCAATACTTCCAAACACATTTTACGAAGCCAACATAACCCTCATACCAAAACCAGGCAAGGATGGCACAAAAAAAGAAAACTACAGACCAATATCTCTAATGAATACAGATGCTAAAATACTAAACAAAATACTAGCAAATCGAATACAACAACATATTAAAAAAATAATACATCATGATCAAGTGGGATTCATCCCAGAATCTCAAGGATGGTTCAACATACGTAAAACGGTTAATGTAATACACCATATCAACAAAACAAAGAACAAAAACCACATGATCTTATCAATAGACGCAGAAAAGGCTTTTGATAAAATACAACACAATTTTATGTTTAAGGACTCTCAACAAAATGGGTATAGAAGGAAAATATCTCAACATGATAAAGGCCATATATGATAAACCATCAGCTAACATCATATTAAATGGCACTAAACTGAAGGCTTTCCCCCTTAAATCAGGAACAAGACAGGGTTGTCCACTCTCTCCACTCTTATTTAATGTGGTACTAGAGGTTCTAGCCAGAGCAATCAGACAAGACAAAGAAATAAAAGGCATCCATATCGGAAAAGAAGAAGTAAAGGTATCACTTTTTGCAGATGATATGATACTATACATCGAAAACCCCAAAGAATCCACAAAAAGACTACTAGAAACAATAAGCCAATACAGTAAGGTCGCAGGATACAAAATTAACATACAGAAGTCAATAGCCTTTCTATATGCCAACAATGAAACAACTGAGAAGGAACTCAAAGAACAATCCCCTTCACGATTGCAACAAAAAAAATAAAATACTTAGGAATAAACATAACAAAGAATGTAAAGGACTTATATAATGAAAACTATAAACCATTGTTAAGGGAAATCGAAAAAGATATAATGAGATGGAAGAATATATCTTGTTCTTGGCTAGGAAGAATAAATATAATCAAGATGGCTATATTACCCAAAGCAATATACAAATTTAATGCAATTCCCATCAAACTTCCAATGACATTTTTTAAAGAAATAGAGCAAAAAATCATCAGATTTATATGGAACTATAAAAAA
Source organism: Saccopteryx leptura (assembly GCF_036850995.1). NCBI lineage: Eukaryota > Metazoa > Chordata > Mammalia > Chiroptera > Emballonuridae > Saccopteryx > Saccopteryx leptura. Next base: position 431,185 of record NW_027095705.1, on the reverse strand, counting down.
CCCCGAATAGCCAAAGCAATCCTAAAGAAAAAGAATGAAGCTGGGGGCATTTCAATACCTGACTTCAAACTCTATTATAGGGCCACGACAATCAAAACAGCATGGTATTGGCAGAAAAATAGACACTCAGACCAATGGAACAGAATAGAAAGTCCAGAAATAAAACCACATATATATAGTCAAATAATTTTTGATAAAGGGGCCAACAACACACAATGGAGAAAAGAAAGCCTCTTCAATAAATGGTGCTGGGAAAACTGGAAAGCCACATGCAAAAGAATGAAACTGGATTACAGTCTCTCCCCCTGTACAAAAATTAACTCAAAATGGATCAAAGATCTAAACATAAGACCTGAAACAATTAAGTACATAGAAGAAGACATAGGTACTCAACTCAGGGACCTGGGTTTTAAAGAGCATTTTATGAATTTGACTCCAATGGCAAGAGAAGTGAAGGCAAAAATTAATGAATGGGACTACATCAGACTAAGAAGTTTTTGCTCAGCAAGAGAAACTGATAACAAAATAAACAGAAAGCCAACTAAATGGGAAATGATTTTTTCAAACGACAGCTCAGATAAGGGCCTAATATCCAAAATATACAAAGAACTCATAAAAGTCAACAACAAACAAACAAACAATCCAATAAAAAATGGGAACATTTTATGCTTCAAAGAGCCAAGTGCCAGTTTTCAGAAAGGCAATAGACAAACAGAAACAAATGTCTATGTTTTTTGGTTCAGCTGCTTTGCCTAGTGATACCCTATTCTGGCCTTCCTTTCTTGTCTAGTTTATTCATGTAAGCATTTGTTAAAATCAACTTAGTTGTGCCATCCAAAGAGCAGATTAGACCCTACACTCTCCGTCTGCTACAATTGAACATTTTTGGTTCCCCTCAACATTCCGTTCCAACCACCTTTTTGGCTCCTGAGAGCACCTCCAAGCTCTCTTCTTCATCCGTTCAGCTTCCCCTCCTTCATTCTTCTGCTTCCCTCCCTCCTGGTGCCCATTGCACTGTGCTGATGCACACAATCTTTAACTTTCTTACATTTAAATACTTGCCTCTATATAGCCCATTACTCTCCATCTTCTCTCCCTGTTTTCTCTTCTCACCTAGTTTGGATAGAAAACTTCAAAATCAGGTGAATATTATAGTTTGAACAGCACTACACTGAAAGTACTGACGTTGAAACATTAATCATGGGAGACGATTACACATGAGACATCTGGGATATATAGTGCTAGTTCTCTCCACCATGCCAGTTTTCTCTCTGCTTCTCTTAAAACATGTCAAGAAGTGTTGATTTCATTTTCTACATAGGTATTAGAAATGTTAGGGATTATCGAGAACAGCCTACCTTACACAGTTATTAATAGATGAGGGAAAAGCAACTTTTGTGAGACTCACTGACTTCTCCATGGTCACATAGCCAGTAAATGTCAAAATCAAAATTGAAATCAGTTTTTCCATTTTCTAGATTAATACTTTCCACTATTATTGTATATTATCTTGTTTACACTACTCTTAAATATAGGGGAAAAATTATTTAATAATATCTTTATCAAGTTTTATTTGTTACCTGACATGATAAAGAAGAAGAGGATATATCAGCAATAGATTCAACGGTTGAGGAGACAATACTTGACGTCTGACTGGCTAGAGCCAAAGAGCACATGTGTCCAGTACGAAGGTCACTGGTCACTGGTTACTGGCCACTGGTCAGTTGTGATGATCTAACTGTATTTACAAATCCATGGAAACTCCAAGGTTCTCTCAGATGGTGATAGGTTTGGTGGAGAATGATGTCACAAAGCAGGCAGTTAAAAGGGCTGAGAGAGCCAATAGATTGGTCGGATTGCCAACAAGAAAACAGGATTGGATGGAGGGAGCGATAGGGGAACTGAGCCTACACCTTTATCGCTGAGCTCTGGGCACTGATGTGATTGTCAGCAAGACACATGTGATCATCTCATGTTCCCAGGGCTCTTTTGTTAGGGAAATAGTCTCACTATTTCTTTCTTTTCTTTATTTCCTAACTATTTCTTAATGACATTCATTAACAAAATTAACTAGTAGTTACTTATATTCTCTATGATATAGCATCTAACATACAGACCTTTCATTAATATAGTACATTGTTAGTTTCTGTAGAGAGAAAGAAATGGGACAGGTAGGTTGCACAATTATTTTTGTCCTGAAATTATATCACTCCAGCTTGAGTGATTTGACAGCAACCTTTCAGGAGCAAAGAAAGGGGATTCAGGAGTTCTTTTTTTGAAGTAGTTAAAAAGCAAGTGAAGTTTGTCAAGTGCATTTTGGTGAGAACGACTTGGTCCTAGGCTGTTTTAGTTTGTTCTCGAGTGCTTCCTTTCTTGGGCTGGGCTGGGTAGGTTGGATTTGCTCTCCATTTTCTTCTTCATTTAGGCATTGTTTCTGAGAGCAGCTTTGATCGTGCATTCTTACACTCATGGATGTTGCTTCCTGTCAGCTTCCAGCAGCAGGAGTCTTCTTTTCAGTGTCCAGTGCTTCCCCGAATGGACTCTGCTCATGAGAAGCAAACACCGAAGAGCTAGGAGTCAGTTGATGAGAAACCTTCCTTCCTGCAGCCTTTGGTTACAGTTCCTCTGCCATGATTTGGTACCTGTCATTCCTTGGGCCATGTAGGCATCCTGCCATCCTGCTCTTTCACACATGCGAGGCATTCGTGAGATTTTTCTTTTCTCCTCTTCACCTAAACTCTATGCTCTGTGGCAGTTACTGTAGTCTCCTGCCCCCTGGCAAACAGCCAGTGCAGAACTTTGGGCTCCTAAGGTTCCCTGTCTGCCATGCTGTTGCCCGGGCAGGCAGAAAGGAGAGGGCAAGTCAGAGAAAGACAGTGACAATCATGAGGAATAGGGAATGGGGAACATGAACATGGACAGGAAAAAAGGTATTGATGCGGAATTTTTGCTCTCTGTGAGAAACAAGTTGACACCATTTGGTTTCACTTTGTATTAACATTTCAGAGGTTTTTTCCCAGCTTTTTACGCTTGGGGAGTGGTGAACAACAAATTATTTTGGAACCAAGAAGGCGGAAATAACCCTAAGCATAAGCAAATTAAAGTGAAATCATTGGCATTTAATCGTTCAACAATTAGGGTAGATCACTGTTTCAGGGACCCGCAGAAAGTTCTGGCAGACTGGTCTATGGAATAGAGGTTGGAAAACACTATATACTGCAGCAACTGCCATGAATTTGTTCACTAGCGAGAATTACCTTAAATAAGATTTTCACTTTGTTTCATGTCATATCAACTCATTTACATGATTCATTGCTATGTTTTTAGAATATGGATTATTTTTATGCTCTCTGTCAGAGCTCTGGGTTCCTTCATATCTTTTCTTCCCAGTCTTATTTTTGAAGCTCCCACCCTTGTAAGACACATTGTGTGTGGTTTTCTTGATGGCTTTATTTAGAAGCATCCTGAACTCACTTGACCTGAGGGATCTTGTGGAGAAACTTTAAAATGGTCTGTGAAGAAGTCATGTGGTGAGTTACACTGTGCACCCGAGCAGGGGAACAGATGTGTGCAGCCAGCCCCCGTGGCCTGCGTTGGCTCTGTTCTTCTTCCCTTGCTTAGTGCTTTCCTCACATACCACTCTTGTCACTCTGAGTGAGAGCTGAGGTGCTAATGACTTGCACAGGGTGGTACAAAAGTAGGTATCCAGTTGTTCGTATGGAAAATAATACAACAATTAATGAATAGAAGTGTAAGAATAAAATCTGCTTTGTGAACTTACAACTGAAACCCTGTACTTGCCCCTTCCCCACACCTGCTCGTATATGGAGTAGCTTGTTTTAGAGAGCAAATCTATAGATCTAGGCCTTATCCTTAGTGGTGAGCTGTTAGGAGGACCTAGATCAATCTTTCATGGGGCTATTTTTTAGTGTCAATGAGTGGGAAGATGCCAGGTGCCAGATGCCAGGAGCCCACGAGAAGATAGCTCATAGATTGGATCTCCAAAATGACACATGTCATTTATAGGCCTACTTTTCCTATTTGAGACATGTGTGTTTTCATAGACGGTGTATGATATTTACCTAAGGAGAAATTGTGAGCGGTGTTGCAATGCAGAGAGATAGCTAAAATTTACACTAATTTTTTTTTCAAAGAGTTCCCCCTCAGACTGCCGACTTCCATGATGCAATATGTGCTCAATATCTGCAGGGCAGACCAGTGCATCCTTTTTCTGAGTTCCCTCAGAAATGAAGGGAATCTATACGTACTGCAGGGTTGGTGGTAAAAGATGGGAGGAAGTGTTGTAACAGAGTCTGGTGGCGATAAAATGTTTACATGTTAAGGTATCGGTTCCAACATTCGGTTCTATCTTGACAAACCCTCATTAGGCCTTTCCTGGTCCCCAGCATCTATATGTTCTCTCCATAGTTCCAGCCAGTTAACTTCAGCTTCTGGCTCACCATCATCTTAACCTCTGCAGAAATCGTCAATGTAGGAGAAGGAACCTAAAGAAGTTTAGTACAACACTCAGAAACAGCATCAAACTTCATGCTGACCTTAAGCCTTCTTTTAATGGAATATTGTCTTGTCTCATAGACCAACTACCTGCATTTTTTACCCAATGGGATAATAACTAGGACCTGTCTTGATGAAGCATACACAGTTCATCTACCTCTGGACTCTTCATTACTCTCACTCTTGATTTAATTAAAGACTGGAATCCCTCAAAGTCCCCATATATTGTAGCTGGGTGATACCAGATGCTAGTAGATTTTAGAGTATCAAGTACTTTGTTGTTTGGAGCTCCAAAAATCGCTCACTTCTGTATTTTCCACCCAGTGCACTACATACCTATTATAGCATTCTTTTACTTTGTGTTAGATCTACTCCCATCAAAAGTTCTGTTCTTTGCTAGTCTTCTTTTCTGGAAATCATCTTGTCCCAGGTCTAGATTTATTTATTGTATTAACCATAAGCACATTTGTTCCCACCTCAAGCTTTTTGTCATTAACAAATTGGAAGTAAAAGACCAAATATTGTTTCTCTAGTTTGAGATTGATTTATGTCACATTTTGTATATTTTCATGTCTACAGATATTTGTGCCAATATATTTTTTTGGCCACTACATGCCAGAATTCCAACAGAATATTTTACATTTTAGCACCGAATTTGAATGTGCCTCACCGTAAGTGTGCAAAGTGTGCTGTGCTAACTTACAGCTATTTTTTTAAATATCAGTTTCTAAATATAAACCCAGTTTGAACTATATGGAAGTGTTTAGAATTGTTAATGCCTGTGGATATACACTTGGTTAGAATATGATAGTCACAGAAATGTGAAAACTAGTGATCTTTTTACCCATTCATTCATTTATTCATAACTGACCTTTCTGACTCTGTTACCCTGATCTCAAACGGTTGTGAAGCTTATATATACACAGTAACTTATATATATATGTGAAGCTTATATATATATACAGTAACACTGTATGTAAGATACTTTCAGAGATTAGAAACTAAAAGTTAAAAATCAAAAGTCCTTTCGTATTATAATTACATTTTGCTTATATGATACATATTATAATCTACATTTTAACCTGATATTTGGTATTCTATTCTGCCTTCAGACCTATGGAGGTCTTGCTGCCCTTTGCTGTTTCACATGGAGCAGAATGGAGAGGTTTTCTAACTGACACAGATCTCTATGCGCAGTACTGTGGAAACTGCAAGACTTGAATCCCATTCTTGCCTCTTTCCATTATTTTTTGTTGTTTTATATAATGTAAATATGTGCTACCACCTGGCACTCAACAGGGACCCAATAGATGTGTCATTGTTAACACAGTATTTTTGGAGGGTAATCACACAGCCAGTAGCTTTCAAATACTTAAGTTTGCATACCCTTTGTTGTAGAAATT
>NW_027095705.1:404511-424767 GCF_036850995.1 Saccopteryx leptura | reverse complement strand
TCACCACTCTTATTTAACATAGTCCTGGAAGTCCTAGCCACAGCAATCAGACAAGAAGAAGAAATAAAAGGCATTCAAGTTGGAAAAGAAGAAGTAAAACTATCATTATTTGCAGATGATATGATATTGTATATAGAAAACCCTAAAGTCTTAGTCAAGAAACTACTGGACCTGATAAATAAATTCAGCATAGTGGGAGGATATAAAATCAATACTCAGAAATCAGAAGCATTTTTATACACCAACAATGAACAGTCAGAAAGAGAAATTAAGGAAACAATCCCCTTCACAATTACAACCAAAAAAATAAAGTACCTAGGAGTAAACTTAACCAAGGAGACTAAAGATTTGTACTCGGAAAATTACAAAGCATTGATAAAAAATATCAAAGAAGACACAAACAAGTGGAAGCATATACCGTGCTCATGGTTAGGAAGAATAAACATCATTAAAATGTCTATATTACCCAAAGCAATCTATAAATTCAATGCAATACCAATTAAAATACCAATGACATACTTCAAAGATATAGAACACATATTCCAAAAATTTATATGGAACCAAAAGAGGACACGAATAGCCTCAGCAATCTTAAAAAAGAAGAATAAAGTGGGAGGTATCACACTTCCTGATATCAAGTTATACTACAAGGCCATTGTACTCAAAACAGCCTGGTACTGGCATAAGAACAGGCATATAGATCAATGGAACAGAACCAAAAACCCAGAAATAAACCCACAGTTCTATGGACAACTGATATTTGACAAAGGAGGTAAGGAAATACAATGGAGTAAAGATAACCTCTTTAACAAATTGTGTTGGGAAAATTGGACAGCTACCTGGAAAAAAATGAAACTAGATCACCAGCTTACACCACTCACAAAAATAAACTCAAAATGGATAAAAGACTTAAATGTAGGCCGTGAAACCATAAGCATCTTAGAAGAAAACATAGGCAGTAAGCTCTCGGACATCTCTCGGAGCAATATATTTGCTGATTTATCTCCACGGGAAAGTGAAATAAAAGACAGGATAAACAAATGGGACTATATCAAACTAAAAAGCTTTTGCACAGCTAAAGACAACAAGAACAGAATAAAAAGACAAACTACACAATGGGAGAACATATTTGACAATACGTCTGATAAGGGGTTAATAACCAAAATTTATAAAGAACTTGTAAAACTCAACACCAGGAAGACAAACAACCCAATCCAAAAATGGGCAAAAGAGATGAATAGACACTTCTCCAAAGAGGACATACAGATGGCCAATAGGCATATGAAAAAATGCTCAACATCACTAATCATTAGAGAAATTCAAATTAAAACCACAATGAGATATCACCTCACACCAGTCAGAATGGCGCTTATCAACAAAACAACACAGAATAAGTGCTGGCGAGGATGTGGAGAAAAGGGAACCCTCCTGCACTGCTGGTGGGAATGCAGACTGGTGCAGCCACTGTGTAAAACAGTATGGAGATTCCTCAAAAATCTGAAAATCGAACTGCTTTTTGACTCAGCTATCCCACTTTTAGGAATATATCCAAGGACACCATAGAATGGCTCAAAAAGGAGAAATGCACCCGCATTTTTGTGGCAGCATTGTTCACAATAGCGAAGATCTAAAAACAGCCCAAGTGTCCATCAGAGGACAAGTGGATTAAAAAGTTTTGGTACATATATACTATGGAATACTACTCAGCCATAATAAATGATGACATTGGTTCATTTACAATAACATGGATGGACCTTGACAACATTATACGGAGTGAAATAAGTAAATCAGAAAAAAAAAAAAAACTAAGATGAATCCATACATAGAAGGGACATAAAAATGAGACTCAGAGACATGAACAAGAATGTGATGGCAACAGGGGCGGGAAGTGGGGGGAGTGGGAGGGGGTGAAGAAAAAGCGAGGGGTTAGGGGAGGGGAGGGGCACAAACAAAACCAGATAGAAAGTGACAGAAAACAATTTAACTTTGGGGGAGGGGTATACAGCACAATCAAATGTCAAAATAATCTAGAAATATTTTCTCTCAACATATGTACCCTGATTTATCAATGTCACTGCATTAAATTTAATAAAAAAAAAGAAAAATACAGCAGTTGGGTGTTATGCGTTATCTATCAATGTTGCATCCAAGGCTATCAAAAAGAAACTTTTATAACTTGCAATTAGGAGGAATTTCTGGTTTCTGCTTGCTACTACTGTCAACGATAACTGTAGTGAAAAAAGCGATATACATGGTATCATTTCAATCCTCTGAATTTGGCTGGAACTTGCTCCATAGCACATAGAATAATGGTCTCTTTTACATGTGCTGACACATAGTGTGAATTTTCGGAATCACGCCTCAGTACAGGTTCAAAGAAAGAGTTTGGTAGAGGACATTGTCTATAAACGTTGATTTCAATTTGCCGTTCTTGTAAAGTTTTTGTGTATCCTATGTGGTTTGTTTTCCTAAAATCTCACGGTTCCTTCTCTTTTTCTTTTTTGTGTCCAGACATGGTTTTATAAAGCCTTTGGAAGTTCCCATTATATACCGGGCACTGTGCAGGAAATTCATGTCCCTGCACTCAATGACTTCCCATTCTACTCTTTTAAATTCTGTCATTTTATTTCCTTTTATATAAAACTACTTCGTGTATTGTAAAAAAGTATGTGCTTTGATTTGACAGGTATGTTGAATTTTAACAGCTTTCCTATTATAAAAAAATGTATTCTTATTGCAGAAGTGCAAGAAAAATGATCTCAAAAACAACAACCACTGGTTTTCATACAGATATATCTACTGTTCATATTATGACATTTTCTTTCCAAATTCTTTGTGTACCTGTTGTATTTCTCTTTGTGCATATGCTCAGGTTCACTTGGTGTGTGTACATCTGTGTGCATAAATTTGCATTGCACATGAACATATCTCTCTGGATCAACAGAATCTTTCATTTTTGGCTTTCTGTGTACATATGCAAATGACTATTTATTCAATCATTCAGGAAACACTTATTTTATTTCTATTATGTGCCAGGCACTGTGCTCAACACTGGATGCCTATAGTGAATGAGATAGAATGACTTTCTGTCTTTATGAATATGACACTGTCCTGGGGTAGACAGAAGAAAAAAATATACATAAACAAAACAATCATAAATTGAAACAAGCACTGTATTTGGTAGTACAAAATCTTTGATGTCAGTCATGATTTATTATGGGGAGGTTCAGTATATCAGATTCTCAGAAGGCAGAGCTGAGACATAAGACTCGGTTTTTCAGCAACGCGTGTTCTCAGGTATAAAACTGAAAAAATATAGAAGACATGAATCAAAGACCCTGGGAGGTGTTCTTTGAGCAAAAGAACCTACCTGGTATTTTGTGACCAATGCTCAGTTAAAATCTGATGTCTAACCTTAGGAGGTCTCTCAGTCTGGACTGCTGCCATGGCACAAGGGAAAGTGTATGGTAGGAAAGCGGTCACTTTCTGCTAAACATTTAGAAATAGTGTTTATGCCCTGAATTTTAAGAGCAAAGAAGAGTCTTCTGGTATCGTCGCCACAGAAGACTAAATTATCATTTTATTTTTTAATTACCTCTGGTTTCTTCTAGTAAATTTTTTCCCCAAAAGACAACGGCTTGCTCTCACCAGAGATCTCAGTAGTTAAAGCTTCACACCTATACGCTAATGTCATAGGTTTGCTCTTTGGTCAAGGCACATACCAAAACAGATTGATGTTTCTGACTATCTGTCTCTCTTTTTCCCCCTCTATGCTGCCTCTAACATTAATAAATAAATAAAAGAAAAAATAACATCAGATTTTTGTCGTTGTTTTTGCAGCTTAAATTGCATAGAAGAATGAATTATGTTTTTCAAAACGTCACCCCAAGAGGAAATCAATGGTAGGTTTGTAAAGTACCATATTTCCCCATGTAAATGAAGCCTCCCTGTATGAGACAAAACTTATTTTTGGGGCACAAAGTTTAAGAAAATGATAAAAAATGCGTATAAATGGGAAATGCAAGTAGAAAATACTACAACCACTATATAAGAGGCACTCAGCTAACCCCATATTTTTCAAAAATGATGAGTCTTACTCATAGGGCAATATAGCATACACCCTCCAAATTTCTTTGTGAACAGTTTTATTTTCTTTTCTTTTTGTACAGAGAGAGGAAGAGAGTCAGAGAGAGGGATATATAGGGCCAGACAGACAGAAGTGGAGAGATATTTTTATTATTTGCCAGGTCAAAGATCAATCTTCAGTTTTTTGTTGTGACACCTTACGTGCACATTGACTCCTGTCTCATATGTGCCTTGAACAAGGGGCTACAGCTCATTGAGTGACTGCTTGCTTGAGTCAGCGACCTTGGGCTCAAGCTGGTGAGCTTTGCTAAAACGAATTGAGCCGGCTCTCAAGCTGGCGCCCTTGGGATCTCAAACTTGGGTTCTTTGCATTCCAGTCAAATGTGCTAACCACTGCCCCATCGCCTGCTCAAGCTGTGAATATTTTTTTCTTTTACTTGCTTCGGATTTTCTTTATTATCTCGGTTCTTAGTATGTGTGGAAAGTTTGTATTTTAAGCATTTCTTACCCTAAAATATATTCATGACTGCATTTTTCCATAGGTTTCCTTATGTAGTTTTTATTTCCATTACTTGTAAGCTATTTGGGTTGGGGAATAAGTTCGTAGCGTTTTCATAATTTATTTTATTTTACAACAAATTGTTTGCTGTCTGGCAAAGGGTAAGTATCCATTCGATAAAACTATTTCTGCTCTACAAAACTATGTTAATTGTATTTTTGAGTTATTTATTTTTTTATTAGTTTGGAGGCTTAGAATTGGAATACCCAGGAGGCAAAAATCAACATTTTTGACACCTACTCTTCTTAGCTTTTAATCGAGGTCAAAAAGCTGTCAAAGCAGCCCAGGACATTTGTAACGCGGATGTAGAAGGTGTCATAGGCGAGTCTTCAGCACGGAAATGGTTTGCAAAGTTCAAAAATGTCGACTTTGACGTCCTTGACACGTCCCGCAGTGGAAGGTTTCCTGAATTCGATGAAGAACGTCTCAAATCACTTTCGAAGGAGAACGGTCGCCAAATTAAACTAGTTGTGAGTTGGTGGAAAAAATGTACTGCGATCATAAAAACGATTCTCAGTCACCTTCATTCAATGGGATTTACTGAAAAATAGGGAGCCGGGGTACCTCAAGAGCTCAACAACAACAACAACAACAAAAAACAACAAAGAAATTCGCCTTCAAATTGCTTCTCAGCATCTCGCCCGCCATTGGGCAAAATGTGGTCATAAACAGCACTTTTTGTACCGAATCATCACGGGAGATGAGAACTAGTGCCTATACATCAATATGAAGCAAAGAAAGGAGTGGGAGGCTCTAGGAGATACGCCAAAGCTGACAGTCGAGACAAACCTTCATCCAAAGAAGATCATGATATGTGTTTGGTGGGACTGGGAGGGCATGGTGAACTGGGAAATGCTTGGCAAGAATGCCACGGTCAACAAGGAGCACTACATTGCTTAGCTACACCGGGTGATTGACGCTATTCGACTGAAAAGTCCTGATCGACATGATCAAACCATACTCCTGCACGACAACGCCAGGACCCATGTTGAACAAGTCGTCAAAGCCGCTCTCCAACATCTCGAATTGGAAGTCCTTCAGCATCCACCGTATTCTCTGGACCTTGCATCAAATGATTACCATCTTTTCTGCTCCCTGCAAACCATATGAAGGGCGTTACCTTCCATAAAAAGAGGTCCTTAAAAATTGGCTCAACAAATTCTTTGACACCAGACCAGGCGATTTTTGAAGGGACGACATCAACAAATTGATCGAGAGGTTGTAAACAGCAAAGACGAATATATAATTGATTAACTTATTGATTTAATTATGTTTTTTTGTTTAAGTTAATGTCTTCGGTTAAAATGCAACGAACTTATTCCACAACCAAATAGTTTTGTAACTTGAACTGTGAATTTGAGAAGGGTGTCATTTAGGAGTGAATTTCTTTACCTTAAAAAAAAAGAGGTTTTTTGATAATTTCTACTACTGTTTACTATATTAAGTGCAATGACACCAAGAAACATGATTGATATCAATTCTAAGGTTAGAGGTAGTTGAAACTTGCTTGAAAGGACATACAGGATTATCTGTGGTAAATGTTTCCCAAGTGTGCTTCCCTGCTGCCACCTAGTTTACATCTTGTGAGTAACAGCTCAGAGCAGTTTACCTTGAAAAACTGTTGTGCGTTATCTATCAATGTTGAATCCAAGGCTATCTAAAAGAAACTTTTATAACTTGCAAATAGGAGGAATTTCTGGTTACTGCTTGCTACTACTTTCAAAGTTAACTGTAGTGAAAACAAGAGATACACTTGGTATCATTTCAATCCTCTGAAATTGGCTGGAACTACTTGCTCCATAGCACATAGAATAATGGTCTCTGTTACATGTGCTTCTGTGCTTCCACCACATGTGCATTTTCGGAATCACGACTCAGTACAGGTTCAAAAGAAGTGCTTGGTAGAGAGCATTGTCTATAAACGTTGATTTCAGTATGCTCTTTCTGTCAAATTTCTGTGTATCCTAAGTGGTTTGTTTTCTTAAAATCACTCGGACCATCGCTTTTTCTTCTTTGTTTCCACACATGCTTTGATAAAGCCTTTGAAAGTGCCCATCATATACCAGGCACTGTGCAGGGAACTCAAGTCTCTGCATTCAATGTCTTTCTGTTCTACTCTTTTAAATTCTGTCATTTTATTTACTTTTATATAAAACTACTTCGTGTATTGTAAAATAGGAGGTTCTTTGATTTGACAGATATGTTGAATTTTAACAGTTTTTCTTTTATATAAAAATATATTCTTATTGCAGAAGTGCAAGAAAAATGATCTCAAAAAAACCAACAATAGATTTTCATACACATATATCTGCTGTTCATATTAGGACATATTGTTTCCGAATTCTTTTTGTACCTGTTTTATTTGTCTTTGTGTTTATACTCAGGTTCACTGGTTGTGTGTATATCTGTGTGCATATATGTGCAATACACATGAGCATATCTCTCTGGGTCCACAGTGTCTGTCATTTGTGGATATCTGTGTATATATGCAAATGATTATTTATACATTCATTCAGAAAAAACTTATTGTATTTTTATTGTGTGCCACGCACTGTACTCGACACTGGATGACTGTAGTGAATGAGATAAACTTACTTTCTGACTCTATGAATATGACACTGTCCTGAAGTATACAGAAGAAAAAAATATACATAAACAAAATAATCGTAATTGAAACAAGCATCTATTTGGTAGTGCATAATCTTTGGTGTCAGTCATGATTTATTATGGGGAGATTCAGTATATCAGATTCTCAGAAGGCAGAGTTGAGACATAATACTTAGTTTTTCAGCAATGCGTGTTCTCAGGTATAAAACTGAGAAAATATAGAAGTTATGAAACAAAAAACCTGGGAGGTGTTCTGTGAGCAAAAGAACCTAGCTTGTATGTTGTGACCAATGCTCAGTTAAATTCTGATGTCCAAGCTTAGGAGGTCTCTCAGTCTGGACTGCTGCCATGGCATAAGGGACAGTTCATTTGAGGAAAGGGGTCGCTTTCTGCTAAACAATTAGAAATAGTGTTTATGCCCATGAAATTTAGAGCAAAGAAATGTCTTCTCGTGTTGTCGCCACAGAAGACTAAATTATCATTTTACTTTTTAATTACCTCTGGTTTTCTCTAGTTAATGTTTTCCCCAAAAGACAAAAAAACTTGCTCTCACCAGAGAGCTCAGTAGTTAAAGGGTCACACCTATACGCTAATGTCATAGGTTTGCTCCTGGGTCAAGGCACATACCGAAACAGATTGATTTTCTGACTATCTGTCTGTTTTTTTCCCCTCTATCCTGCCTATAACATTAATACATAAATAAAAGAAAAAATGACAGTGGCTTTTTTGTTGTTGTTTTTGCAGCTTACATTGCATAGAAGAATGAATTTTGTTTTTCTAAATCTCAGCCCAAGAGGAAATCAATGGTAAGTTTGTAACGTACCATATTTCCCCATCTTTAAGAAGCCTCCCTGTAGAAGACGCACCTTAATTTTGGCGCACAAAGTTTGAGAAAGTGATAACAAACGCGAATAAATGAGAAATGCAAGGAAAAATTCTGCAACCACAGTATAAGAAGCACGCAGTTTTCTTACTCCATATTTTTCAAAAATGATGAGCCTTACTCATGGGGAAATATAGTCTACACCCTCCAAATGTCTCTGTGAACAGTACTTTTTTCTTTTCTTTTTTTTTTTACAGAGACAGGGAGAGAGTCAGAGGGAGGAATATACGGGGACCGACAGGCAAAAATGGAGAGATTTTTTTATTATTTGACAGGTCACAGTTCAATCATCAGTTTTTTATTGTGACACCTTACGTGTTCATTGACTCCTATCTAATATGTTCCTGCACAAGGAGGCTACAGATGATTGAGTAACCGCTTGCTGGAGCCAGCGATCTTGGGCTCCAGCTGGTGAGCTTTGCTCAAATGACATGATCTGACGCCCATTCTGGAACCCTTGGGATCTGTACCTTGGGTCTTTGAATTCCAGTCAAATGCTTTATCCACTGCACGATCGCATGCTCAAGCTGTGAACATTTTTTTCTTTTACATTCTCTAGATTTTAGTTAGTATCCTGGTTCTTAGTATGTGTGGAAAGACTGTGTACTTTAAGGTTTACTTGCCCTAAAATATATTCATCACTGCATTTTTCCATTTTTTTTCTGTATGTAGGTTTTATTTCCATTAATGGTAAGGTATTTTGTAACTTGAACTTTATTTTGAGAAGGGGGTCATTTAGGAGTGAATTTCCTTACCTTAAAAAAAAGGATTCTTATTTAATTTCTATTACTGTTTACTATGTGAAGTGTAATGACACCAAGATACATGATTTATATCAATTCTAAGCTTAGAGGTGGTTGAAACTTGCATGAATGATCATACAGGATTATCTGTGGTAAATGTTTCCCAAGTGTGCTTCTGTGCTGCCACCTCGTTTTCATCTTGTGAATAACAGCTCAGAGCAGTTTACCTTGAAAAATAATTCATCAGTTGGGTGTTGTGCAATATGTATCAATGTTGAATCCAAGGCTATCTAGAAGAAACTTTTATAACTTGCAAATAGAAGGCTTTTCTGGTTACTGCTTGCGACTACTTTCAACGTTAACTGTAGTGAAAACAAGAGATATACATGGTATCATTTCAATCCCCTGAATTTGTCTGGAACTTGCTCCATAGCACATAGAATAATTGTCTCTGTTACATGTTCTTCTCTGCTGCCACCTCGTGTGCATTTTTGGAATCACACCTCAGTACAGGTTCAAAAGAATAGTTTGGTAGAGAACATTGTCTATAAACGTTGATTTCAATTTGCCGTTTCTGTAAAGTTTCTGTGTTACCTTAGTGCTTTGTTTTTGTTTTGTTTTTAAATCACTTGGTTCATCATCGATTTCTTCTTTGTTTCCAGCCATGCTTTCATAAAGCCTTGAAAGTGCCCATCTTATACCAGGCACTGTGCAGGGATCTCATGTACCTGTACTCAATGACTTCCTAATCTACTCTATTAAATTCTGTCATTTTTTTTCCGTTTATATAAAACAACTTTGTGTATTGTAATATAGGATGTGCTGTGATTTGAAAGGTATGTTGATATTTAACAGCTTTTCTATTATGAAAAAATGTATTCTTATTGCAATAGTGCAAGAAAAATGATCTCAAATACAACAAGGACAGATTTTCATATAGATATATCTACTGCTCGCATTAGGACATTTTCTTTCCGAATTATTTGTGATCCTGTTATATTTCTCATTGTGTATATACTCAGCTTCACAGGGTGTGTGTACATCTGTGTGCATAGATGTTCATTGCACATGAGCATTTCTCTCTGGGTCCACAGTGTCGGTCATTTTTGGATATCTGTGTACATATGCAAACGACTATTTATTCATTCCTTCAGGAAACACTTATTGTATTTCGATTATGTGCCAGTCACTGTGCTCGACACTGGATGCCTATAGTGAATGAGATAAACTTACTTTCTGTCTTTATTAATATGACACTGTCCTGGGGTAGACAGGATAATATATAAACATAAATTAAATAATCGTAAGTTGAAACAAGCACTGTATTTTGTAGTGCAATATCTTTGGGGTCAGTTACGATTTATTAAGGTGATGTTCAGTATATCAGTTTCTCAGAAGGCAGAGCTGAGACATAAGATTCAGTTTTTCAGCAATGAGTGTTCCCAGGTATAAATCTGAGAAAATACAGAAGTTATGAATCAAAGACCCTGGGAGTTGTTCTGTGAGCAAAAGTATCTAGCTTGGCCCTGGCAGGTTGGCTCAGCGTTAGAACGTCGGCCTAGTGTGAGGATGACCCTGGTATGATTCCCGGCCAGTGCACACAGGAGAAGCCCCCACTTGATTCTCCGCCCCTCTTCCATGCTTTGCTCTCTGACTCTCTATTTTCTTCCCATCATCCAAAGCTCCATTTTAGCAAAAATGGCACGGGCATTGTGGATGGCTCTGTGGTCTCTGCCTCAGGCGCTAGAGTGGCTCTGGTAGCAAAATGGTGACGCCCAGGATGGGCAGAGCATCGCACCCTGGTGGAGAGCGCTCTGGCCCTGGTTGGCTTGCCCGGTGGATCTCGATCGGGTGCATGTGGGAGTCTCTCTGACTGTCGCTCCCTGTTTCCAGCTTCAGAAAAATAAAAAAAAAAGAAAGAAAGAAAAGAAAAGGAAACTAGCGTGTATGTTGTGAACAATGCTCAGATCCATTCTGATGTCCAAGATTAGGAGGTCTCTCAGTGTGGACTGCTGCCGCGGCATAAGGCAAAGTGCATTTTAGGAAAGGTGTCGCTTTCTTCTAAACAATTAGAAATAGTGTTTATGCCCGTGAAATTTAAGAGCAGAGAAATGTCTTCTAGTGTAGTTGCCACAGAAGACTAAATTATCATTTTAATTTTTAATTACCTCTGGTTTTCTCTAGTTAATTTTTTCACCAAAAAACAAAAAAATCTTGCTCTCACCAGAGAGCTCAGTAGTTAATTCGTAACACCTATATGCTAATGTCATAGGTTTGCTCCTGGGTCAAGGCACATACCGAAACAGATTGATTTTCTGGCTATCTGTCTGTCTTTTTCCGACTCTATCCTGCCTCTAACATTAATACATAAATAAAAGAAAAAATGACAGTGGTTTTTTTGTTGTTTTTGCAGCTTACATTGCATAGAAGAATGAATTTTGTTTTTCTAAATCTCGCCCCAAGAGGAAATTAATGGTAAGTTTATAACGTATCATATTTCCCCATGTATAAGAAGCCTCCCTGTAGAAGACACACCTTAATTTTGGCGCACTAAGTTTGAGAAAGTGATAACAAACGGAATAAACAAGAAATGCAAGTAAAAAATTCTGCAACCACAGTATAAGAAGCACGCAGTTTTCTTACTCCACATTTTTCAATAATGATGAGCCGTACTCATAGGGAAATATGGTATACATCCTCCAAATGTCTCTGTGAACAGCACATTTTTTTTCTTTTTTTTTACAGAGACAGGGAGAGAGTCAGAGGGGGGAATATACAGGGACCGACAGGCAGGAATGGAGAGATTTTTTTATTATTTGCCAGGTCACAGTTCAATCATCAGTTTTTTGTTGTGACACATTACGTGTTCATTGACTCTTGTCTAATATGTTCCTGCAAAAGGAGGCTACAGCTGATTGAGTGACCGCTTGCTGGAAACAGCGACCTTGGGCTCCAGCTGGTGAGCTTTGTTCAAATGACATGAGCCGACGCCAATGCTGGCGCCCTTGGGATCTGAACCTTGGGTCCTTTGCATTCCAGTCAAATGCTCTAACCACTGCACAACTGCATGCTCAAGCTGTGAACATTTTTTTCTTTTACATTCTCTAGATTTTATTTAGTATCCTGGTTCTTAGTATGTGGGGAAAGACTGTGTACTTTAAGTTTTCTCGCCCTAAAATATATTCATCAGTGCATTTTTCCATTTTTTTGTGTATGTAGGTTTTATTTCCATTAATGGTAAGGTATTTTGTAACTTAAACTTTATTTTGAGAAAGTGGTCACTTAGGAGTGAATTTCCTTACCTTAAAAAAAGGGATTTTTAGTTAATTTCTATTACTGTTTACTATGTGAAGTGTATTGACACCAAGATACATGATTTATATCAATTCTAAGCTTAGAGGTGGTTGAAAATTGCATGAAAGATCATACAGGATTATCTGTGGTAAATGTTTCCCAAGTGTGCTTCTCTGCTGCCACCTCGTTTGCATCTTGTGAATATCAGCTCAGAGCAGTTTACCTTGAAAAATAATTCATCAGTTGGGTGTTGTGCAATATCTATCAATGTTGAATCCAAGGCTATCTAGAAGAAACTTTTATAACTTGCAAATAGAAGGCTTTTCTGGTTACTGCTTGCGACTGCATTCAACGTTAACTGTAGTGAAAACAAGAGATATACTTGGTATCCTTTCAATCCCCTGAATTTGCCTGGAACATGCTCCATAGCACATACAATAATGGTTTCTGTTAAATGTGCTTCTCTGCTGCCACCTCTTGTGCATTTTCAGAATCACGCCTCAGTACAGGTTCAAAAGAACAGTTTGGTAGAGAACATTGTCTATAAACATTGATTTCAATTTCCCGTTTCTGTAAAGTTTCTGTGTTTCCTTAGTGGTGTTTTTTTTTTAAATCTCTCTGTTCATCATCTATTTCTTCTTTGTTTCCAGCCATGATTTCATAAAGCCTTTGAAAGTGCACATCATATACCAGGCACTGTGCAGGGAACTCATGTCACTGCACATTATGACTTCCCATTCTACTCTTTTAAATTCTGTTCTTTTATTCCCGATTATATAAAACTGTTCTGTGTATTGTAAATAGGATGTGCTTTGATTTGAAAGGTATGTTGATATTTAACAACTTTTCTATTATGAAAAAAGGTATTCTTATTGCAGAATTGCAAGAAAAATGATCTCAAATACAACAAAAACAGATTTTCATACAGATATATCTACTGTTCATATTAGGACATTTTCCTTCCGAATTATTTGTGATCCTGTTATATTTCTCATTGTGTATATACTCAGGTTCTCTGGGTGTGTGTACATCTGTGTGCATAGATGCGCATTGAACATGAGCATATCTCTCTGGGTTCTCAGTGTCGGTCATTTTTGGATATCTGTGTACATATGGAAATGACTATTTATTCATTCACTCAGGAAACACTTATTGTATTTCTATTATGTGCCAGTCACTGTGCTCGACACTGAATGTCTATAGTGAATGATATAAACTTACTTTCTGTCTTTATGAATACGACCCTGTCCTGGAGTAGAGAGGAAAAAATATATACATAAATTAAATAATCGTAAGTTGAAACAAGCACTGTATTTTGTAGTGCAATATCTTTGGGGTCATTTACGATTTATTATGGCGAGGTTCAGTATATCAGTTTCTCAGAAGGCAGAGCTGAGACATAAGATTCAGGTTTTCAGCAATGAGTGTTCCCAGGTATAAATCTGAGAAAATACAGAAGTTATGAATCAAAGACCCTGGGAGGTGTTCTGTGAGAAAAAGAATCTAGCTTGGCCCTGGCCGGTTGGCTCAGCGTTAGAAAGTCGGCCTAGTGTGAGGATGACCCTGGTTTGATTCCCGTACAGGGCACACAAGAGAAGCCCCCACTTGCTTCTCCACCCCTCTGCCATGCTTTCCTCTCTGTCTCTCTCCTCCCTTTCCATCATCCAAGGCTGCATTTTAGCAAAGATTGCACGGGAGCTGTGGATGGCTCTGTGGCCTCTGCCTCAGACGATAGAGTGGCTCTTGTCGCAACATGGTGACGCCCAGGATGGGCAGAGCATCTCACCCTGGTGGGCAGCGCATCGGCACTGTTGGGCTTGCCCCGTGGATCCCGGTCGGGTGCATGCAGGTGTCGGTCTGAGTGTCGCTCCCTGTTTCCAGCTTCAGAAAAATAAAAAAAAAAACTAAAAAAAAAGAAAAGAAAAGAAAAGAAAAGTAACCTAGCTTGCATGTTGTGAACAATGCTCAGATACATTCTGATGTCCAAGATTAGGAGGTCTTTCAGTCTGGACTGCTGCCAAGGCATAAGGGAAAGTGCATTTTAGGAAAGGGGTCTTTTTCTGCTAATCACTTAGAAATGGTGTTTATGCCCGTGAAATTTAAGAGCAAAGAAATGTCTTCTCTTGTTGTCGCCACAGAAGATTAAATTATCATTTTACTTTTTAATTACGCCTGGTTTTCTCTAGTAAATTTTTTCCCCAAAGACATAAAAACTTGCTCTCACCAGAGAGCTCAGTAGTTAAAGCGTCTCACCTATATGCTAATGTCATAGGTTTGCTACTGGGTCAAGGCACATACTGAAACAGATTGATTTTCTTACTATCTGTCTGTCTTTTTCCCCCTCTATTCAGCCTCTAACATTAACACATAAATAAAAGAAAAAATGACAGTGGCTTTTTTGTTGTTGTTTTTGCAGCTTACATTGCATAGAAGAATGAATTTTGTTTTTCTAAATCTCACTCCAAGAGGAAATCAAAGGTAAGTTTGTAATGTACCATATTTCACCTTCTATAAGAAGCCTGCCTGTATAAAACACACCTTAATTTTGGCGCAAAAAGTTTGAGAAAGTGATAACAAACGCGAATAAACGAAAAATGCAAGTAAAAAGTTCTGCAAACACAGTATAAGAAGCACACCGTTTTCTTACTCCATATTTTTCAAAAATGATGAGCCTTCCTCATGGGTAGATATGGTATACACCCTCCAAATGTCTCAGAGAACAGTAATTTTTCCTTTTATTTTTTTTTACACAGAGAGGGAGAGAGTCAAAGGGAGGAATATATTGGACCGACAGGCAGAATTTGAGAAATTTTTTATTATTAGCCAGGTCACAATTCAATCATCAGTTTTTTGTTGTCACACTTTACATGTTCATTGACTCCTGTCTAATATGTTCCTGCAAAAGGAGGCTACAGCTGATTGAGTGACCGCTTGCTGGAGCCAGCGACCTTGGGCTCCAGCTGGTGAGCTTTGCTCAAATGACATAAGCCTAGGCCAATGCTGGCGCCCTTGAGACCTAAACCTTGGGTCCTTTGCATTCCATTCAAATGCTCTTATCACAGCATGATCGCATGCTCAAGCTGTGAACATTTTTTTCTTTTACAATATATAGATTTTATTTAGTAAACTGGTTCTTATTATGTGTGGAAAGACTGTGTACTTTAAGGTTTTCTCGCCCTAAAATATATTCATCACTGCATTTTTCCATTTTTTTCTGTATGTAGTTTTATTTCCATTAATTATAAGAAATTTTGGTACTTGAACTTTAGTTTGAGAAGGGGTTCATTTAGGATTGAATTTCCTTACCTTAAAAAAAGGGATTTTTAGTTAATTTCTATTACTATTTACTACGTGAAGTGTAATGACACCAAGATACATGATTTATATCAATTCTAAGCTTAAAGGTAGTTGAAACTTGCTTGAAAGAACATACAGGATTATCTGTGGTAAATGTTTCCCAAGTGTGCTTCTCTACTGCCAACTCGTTTTCACCTTGTGAATAACAGCTCAGAGCAGTTTACCTTGAAAGGACAGCCATTGGGTGTTGTGCATTATCTATCAATGTTGAATCCAACTCTATCTAAAAGAAACTTTTAAAACTTGCAAATACAAGGCATTTCTGGTTACTGCTTCCTACTAAATTCAACGTTAACTGTAGTGAAGACAAGAGACATACTTGTGATCATTTCAAGCCTCTGAATTTGGCTGGAACTCACTCCATAGCACATGCAATAATGGTCTCTGTTACATGTGCTTCTCTGCTGCCACGTCGTGTTCATTTTTGGAATCACGCCTCAATACAGGTTGAAAGGAAGAGTTTGGTAGAGAACATGGTCTATAAACTTTGATTTCAATTTGTCATTTCTGTAAAGTTTTTGTGTATCCTAAGTGGTTTGTTTTCTTAAATTAAACTCTCGGTTCATCATCTATTTCTTCTTGGTTTCCAGCCATGCTTTCATAAAGCTTTGAAAGTACCCATCATATACCAGCCACTGTGCAGGGAACTAATATCCCTGCACTCGATGACTTCCCATTCTACTCTTTTAAATTCTGTCCTTTTATTTCCGATTATATAAAACTACTCTGTGTTTTGTAAAATAGGATGTGCTTTGATTTGAAAGGTATGTTGATATTTAACAGCTTTTCTATTATGAAAAAATGTATTCTTATTGCAAAAGTGCAAGAAAAATGATCTCAAAAACAACAACAACAACAGATTTTCATGCAGATATATCTACTGTTCATATTAGGACAATTTCTTTCCCAATTCTTCGCGTACCTGTTATATTTCTCATTGTATATATACTCAGGTTCACTGGGTGTGTGTACATCTCTGTACATAGATGTGCATTGCACACGAGCATAACTCTCTGAGTCCACACTGCCAGTCATTTGTGGATATCTGTGTACATATGCAAATGACTATTTATTCATTCATCCAGGAAATACTTATTGTATTTCTATTATATGGAGGCACTCTACTCGACACTGGATGCCTATAGTAAATGAGATAGACTTACTTTATATCTTTATGAATACTACCCTGTCTTGGGGTAGACAGAAGAAAAAAACATATATAAATAAATACTCATACTTTGAAACAAGCACTGTATTTGGTAGTGCAATATCTTTTGTGTCATTTATGATTTATTATGGTGAAGTTCAGTATATTAGTTTCTCAGAATGCAGAGCTGAGACATGAGACTCGGTTTCTCAGCAATGCGTGTTCTCAGGTATAAAACAGAGAAAATACAGAAGTTATGAATCAAAGACCCTGGGAGGTGTTCTGTGAGCAAAAGAACCTAGCTTGTATGTTGTGACCAATGCTCAGATAAATTCTGATATCCAAGCTTTGGAGGTCTCTCAGTCTGGACTGCTGCCATGGCACAAGGGAAAGTGCATGATAGGAAAGGGGTCACTTTCTGCTAAACTATTAGAAATAGAGTTTATGCCCCTGAATTTTAAGAGCAAGGAAAAGTCTTCTGGTGTCGTCACAGAAGACTAATTATCATTTTGTTTTTTAATTACCTCTGGTTTTCTCTAGTAATTTTTTCCACAAAAGACAATGGCTTGCTCTCACCAGAGAGCTCAGTAGTTAAAGCTACACACCTATATGCTAATGTCATAGGTTTGCTCCTTGGTCAAGGCATATACCGAATCAGAATGATGTTTCTGACTATCTGTCTGTCTTTTTCCACTCTATCCTGCCTCTAACATTAATAAATAAATAAAAGAAAAAATGACAGTGGTTTTTTGTTGTTGTTTTTGCAACTTAAATTGCATAGAATGATGAATTATGTTTTTCAAAATCTCACCCCAGAGGAAACCAGTGGTAAGTTTGTAAATTACCATATTTCCCCATGTATAGGAAGACTCCCTGTATAAGACGCACATTAATTTTGGGGCACAAAATTTGAGAAAATGAGAAGAAATGCGCATAAACGGGAATTGCAAGTAAAAAAAATACTACAACCACTGTATAAGAGGCACTCAGTTTTCTAATCCCATATTTTTCAAAAATGATGAGTCTTACTCATGGGGATATATGGTATACACCATCCAAATGTCTCTGTGAACTGTTCTTTTTTCTTTTCTTTTTTTACAGATACAGAAAGAGAGTCAAAGAGAGGGATATATAGGGACAGACAGACAGAAATGGAGAGATTTTTTTATTATTTTCCAGGTCACACATCAATCATCAGTTTTTGGTTGTGACATCTTATGTGTTCATTGACTCCTGTCTCATATGTGCCTTGAACAGTGGGCTACAACTGATCGAGTGACCGCTTGCACGATCCAGCGACCTTGGGCTCAAGCTGGTGAGCTTTGCTCAAACGACATGAGCCGACGCTCTTGCTGGCGCCCTTGCGATCTAAAACCTGCGTCCTTTGCATTCCAGCCAAATGCTCTAACCACTGCGCAATCACGTGCTCAAGCTGTGAACACTTTTTTCTTTTATTTTCTCTGGATTTTATTTAGTATCCTGGTTCTTACTGTGGGTGGAAAGGCTGTGTATTTTAAGGTTTACTTTCCCTAAAATATATTCATCACTGCATTTTTCCATAGGTTATCTTATGTATTTTTTATGTAAATAACTTTTAAGCTATTTGGGTTGGGGAATAATTTCGTAGCGTTTTTATATTTTATTTTATTTTTCAATGATTTGTTTGCTGTCTGGCAAAGGGTAAGTATTCACTTGATATAATACTCTCTGCTCTACAAAATTTTGTAAATTGTATTTTTGAATTATTTAATTTTTTATTAGTTTTGAGGCTTAGAGTTGGAAAACGCAAGAGGCAAAAATCAACCTTCTCGACACCTACACCTCTTTGCCTTTCATCGATGTCCAAACGCTGCCTAAGCAGCCCGGAACATTTGCGACGCATATGTAGATGGTGTCATAGGCGCGTCTCCAGCACGGAAATGGTTTACAAAGTTCAAAAATGGCGACTTTGACGACGATGACACGTCCCGCAGCGGAAGGTTTTCTGAATTCGATGAAGAACGTCTCAAATCACTTTGAAGGAGAACAGTCGCCAAACCAGTCGTGAATTAGCGGAAAAAATATACTGCGATCATAAAACGATTCTCAATCACCATCATTCAATGGGATTTACCAAAAAAGTGGGAGCCTGTGGGCCTCACGAGCTCAACAACAACAACAAAACAACAAAAAAGTCCCCTTCAAATTGCTTCTCAGGATCTCGCCCGCCATCAGGCCACACGTGGTTATAAACAGTGCTTTTTGTACCAAATCGTCATGGGAGATGAGAAGTGGTGCCTATACATCAATATGAAGCAAAGAAAAGAGTGCGTGGCTCGAGGAGATACGCCAAAGCCGACACTTAAGCCACACCTTCATCCAAAAAAGACCATGATATGTGTTTCTTGAAACTTGGAGGGCATGTTGCACTGCAAAATGCTCGAAAAGAATGCCACGGTCAACTAGGAGCTCTACATTGCCCAGCTACACCGGGTTATTGAGGCTATTCAACTGAAAAGTCCTGATCGACATGGTCTAACGATACACCTTCAAGACAACGCCAGTCCTCATGTTAAACAAGTCATCGAAGCCACATTCCAAGAGCTCGAATGGGAGGTCCCTCAGCATTTGCCGTATTCTCCGGACCTTGCACCAACCGATTACCATCTTTTCCGCTTGCTGTCAAACCATATGAGTGGCGATACCTTCCATAAAAACGAGGTGCTTAAAAACTGGCTGAACAATTTCTTTGACACCAGACCAGACAATTTTTGGAGGAACGGCATCAACAGGTTGGTTGAGAGGTGCGAGGACGTTGTAAACAGCAAAGGTGAATATATAATTGATTAACTTATGGATATAATTATTGTATATTGTTTAAATAAAAGTCTTATGTTACAACGCTACGAACATATTCCCCAACCAAATATTTTGTCATTTGAACTGTGATTTTGAGAAGGGGGTCATTTAGGAGTGAATTTCCTTACCTTCAAAAAAAGGGATTTTTAGTTAATTTCTTTTACTGTTTACTATATTAAGTGTAATGACACCAAGAAACATGATTGATATCAATTCTAAGGTTAGAGGTAGTTGAAACTTGCTTGAAAGAACATACAGGATTATCTGTGGTAAATGTTTCCCAAGTGTGCTTCTCTGCTGCCACCTCGTTTTCACCTTGTGAATAACAGCTCAGAGCAGTTTACCTTGAAAAATACAGCCGTTGGGTGTTGTGCATTATCTATCAATGTTGAATCCAACTCTATCTAAAAGAAACTTTTAAAACTTGCAAATACAAGGCATTTCTGGTTACTGCTTGCTACTACTTTCAACGTTAACTGTAGTGAAGACAAGAGACATACTTGTTATCATTTCAATCCTCTGAATTTGGCTGGAACTTGCTCCATAGCACATACAATAATGGTCTCTGTTACATGTGCTTCTCTGCTGCCACCGTCGTGTGCATTTTCGGAATCACGCCTCAGTACAGGTTGAAAGGGAGAGTTTGGAAGGGAACATTGTCTATAAGCGTTGATTTCAATTTGCGGTTTCTGTAAAGATTTGTGTATCCTAAGTGGTTTGTTTTCTTAAAATCTCTGGTTTC
>NW_027095705.1:388868-404013 GCF_036850995.1 Saccopteryx leptura | reverse complement strand
TTTGGTCACAAAATTCCAGCTAGGTTCTTTTGCTCACAGAACACCTCCCAGCGTCTTTGATTCATAACTTCTTTATTTTCTCAGTTTTATACCTGAGAACACGCATGGCTGAAAAACCGAGACTTATGTCTCAGCTCTGCCTTCTGAGAAACTGATATACTGAACCTCGCCATAATAAATCATAACTGACACCAAAGATATTGCACGACAAAATACAGTGCTTGTTTCAATTTATGATTATATTGTTTATGTATATTGTTTTCTTCTGTCAACCCCAAGACAGTGTCATATTCATAAAGAGAGAAAGTGAGTTTATCACATTCACTATAGGCATCCAGTGTTGAGCACAGTGCCTGGCACATAATAGAAATACAATAAGTGTTTCCTGAATGAATGAATAAATAGTCATTTGCATATGTACACAGAGAGCCACAAATGAGAGACACTGTAGACCCAGAGAGATATGCTCATGTGCAATGCACATCTGTGCACACAGATGTACACACACCCAGTGAACCTGAGTATATACACAAAGAGAAATATAACAGGTACCCAAAGAATTTGGAAAGAAAATGTCCTAATATGAACAGTAGATATATCTGTATGAAAATCAATTGTTGTTGTTTTTGAGATCATTTTTCTTTAAATTCTGCAATAAAAATTCATTTTTTATAAAAGAAAACATTTAAAATTCAACAAACCTGTAAAATCAAAGCACATCCTATTTCACAATACACGAAGTTGTTTTATATAAAAGGAAATAAAATGACAGAATTTAAAAGAGTAGAATGGGAAGTCATTGAGTGCAGGGACATGAGATCCCTTCACAGTGCTTGGTATACGATGGGCACTTTCAAAGGCTTTATGGAAGCATGTCTGAAAACAGAGTAGAAAAACGGATGAACCGAGAGATTTTAAGAAAAAAAAAACACTTAAAATACACAAAAATTTGACAGAATCGGCAAATTAAAATCAACCTTTATAGACAATGTTCTCTACCAAACTCTTCCTTTGAACCTGTTCTGAGGCATGTTTCCGAAAATGCACACGAGGTGGCAGCAGAGAAGCACATGTAACAGAGACCATTATTCTATGTGCTATGGTGAAAGTTCCAGCCAAATTCAGAGGATTGAAATGATACCATGGATATGTCTTGTTTCACTACAGTTAATGTTGAAAGTAGTAGCAAGCAGTAACCATAAATTCCTCCTATTTGCAAGTTATAAAAGTTTCTTTTAGATAGCCTTGGATTCAACATTGATATATAATGCACAACACTCAACTGCTGTATTTTTCAAGGTAAACTGCTCTGAGCTGTTACTCACAAGGTGAAATCGTGGTGGCAGCAGAGAGGCACACTTGGGAAACATTTACCACAGATAATCCTGTATGTTCTTTCAAGCAAGTTTCAACTAACTCTAACCTTAGAATTGATATCAATTATGTTTCTTGGTGTCATTACACATAATGCAGTAAACAGTAGTAGAAATTAACTAAAAATTCTTTTTTTTTTTAAGGTAAGAAAATTAACTCCCAAATGACCCCCTTCTCAAAATCACAGTACAAGTTACAAAATATTTGGTTTGGGAATTGGTTCGTAGTGTTTTAACCGAAGACTTTTATTTAAAAAAAAAAAAAAAAAAACAAGAATTAAATCAATTAGTTAATCAATTATATATTTGCCGTTGCTGTTTACAACCTCTTTCCAACTCTCAACCAATTTGTTGATGCCGTTCCTCCAAAAATCGCCTTGTCTGGTGTCAAAGAATTTGTTGAGCCAGTTTTTAAAGACATCTTTGTTATGGAAAGTAACGCCTTTCATATGGTTTGACAGGGAGTGGAAAAGATGGTAATCGGTTGGTGCAAGGTCCGGAGAATATGGCGGATGCTGAAGGACCTTTCATTCAAGCTCTTGGAGTGCGGATTTGACGACTTGTACAACATGGGTCCTGGCGCTGTCATGCAGGAGTATAGTTTACCATGTCTATCAGGACTTTTCAGTCGAATAGCCTCAATCACCCGGTTTACCTGAGCAATGTAGAGCTTCTTGTTGACCGTCGCATTCTTTTAAAGCATTTCCCAGTGCACCATTCAGTTCCAGTCCCACCAAACACATATCATGATGTTCTTTGGATGAAGGTGTGGCTTGACTCTCAGCTATGGCGTATCTCCTGGAGCCACCCACTCCGTTCTATGCTTCATATTGATGTGTAGGCACCATTTCTCATCTCTCGTGACAATTCGGTACCAAAAGCACTGTTTATGACCATGTGTTGCCCAAAGGCGGGTGATATACTGAAAAGCCATTTGAAGGCAATTTCTTTTTTTTTTTTAGCTCGTTAGGCACCCAAGATCCCAATTTTTCAGTAAGTCCCATTGAATTAAGGTGATTCAGAATCATTTTATGATCGTAGTTCATTTTTTCTGCCAATTAACGACTGGTTTGGCGACCGTTCTCCTTCAATATTGATTTGAGACATTCTTCATCAAATTCAGAAAACCTTCCGCTGCGGGACGTGTCATCATCGTCAAAGCTCACCAGCTTGAGCCCAAGGTCTCTGGCTTGAGCAAGCAGTCACTCGATAAGCTGTAGCCCCCTGTTCAAGTCACATATGAGACAGGAGTCAATGCGCACATAAGGTGTCACAACAAAAACCTGAAGATTGATCTGTGACCTGGCAAATAATAAAAATATCTCTCCACTTGTGTCTGTCTGTCCCTATATATCTCTCCCTCTGACTCTCTCCCTGTCTCTGTAAAAAAAGAAAATAGATCTCTTCACAGAGACATTTGGAGGGTGTATGCCATATTTCCCCATGAGTAAGACTCATCATTTTTGAAAAATATGGGGTTAGAAAACTGAGTGCCTCTTATAGATTGGTTGTAGTATATTTTACTTGCATTTCCCATTTATTCACATTTGTTATCATTTTCTCAGACTTTGTGCCACAAAATTAATGTGCGTCTTATACAGGAAGGCTTCTTTTACATGGGGAAATATAATACTTTACAAACCTACCATTGATTTCCTCTTGCGGTGAGATTTTAAAAAACATAATCATAATTCTATGCAATTTAAGCTGCAAAAACAACAAAAAAAAGCCACTGTTATTATTTTTATTTATTAATGTTAGAGGCAGCATAGAGGGGCAAAAAGGGAGACAGTTAGTCAGAAACATCAATCTGTTTCGGTATGTGCCTTGACCAAAGAGCAAACCTATGACATAGTATAGTTGAGATGCTTTAACTACTGAGGTCTCTGGTTAGAGCAAGCCATTGTCTTTCGGGGAAAAAATTTACTAGAGAAAATCAGAAGTAATTAAAAAATAAAATGATAATTAATCTTCTGTGGCGATGACACCAGAAGACTCTTCTTTGCTCTTAAAATTCAGGGGCATAAACACTATTTCTAATTGTTTAGCAGAAAGTGACCCTTTTCCTACCATGCACTTTCCCTTGTGCCATGGAAGCAGTCCAGACTGAGAGACCTCCTAAGCTTGGACATCAGAATTTAACTGAGAATTGGTCACAACATACAAGCTAGGTACTTTTCCTAACAGAACACCTCCTAGGGTATTTGATTCATAACTTCTATATTTTCTCAGTTTTATACCTGAGAACATGCATTGCTGAAAATCTGATTCTTATGTCTCAGCTCTGCCTTCTGAGAAAATTTTATACTGAACCTCGACATAGTAAATCATAACTGACACCAAAGATATTGTACTACCAAATACAGTGCTTGTTTCAATTTACGATTTTTTTGTTTATGTATATTTTTTTCTTCTCTCTACCCCAGGATAGTGTCATATTCATAAAGACAGAAAGTAAGTCTATCTAAGTCACTATAGGCATCCACTGTCGAGCACAGTGCCTGGCACATAATAGAAATAAAATAAATGTTTCCTGAATGAATGTATAAATAGTCATATGCATATGTACACAGATATCCACAAATGAAAGACACTGTGGACCCAGAGAGATATACTCATGTGCAATGCACATCTATGCACACAGATGTACACACACCCAGTGAACCTGAGTATATACACAAAGATATATATAACAGGTACACAAAAAATTCAGAAAGAATATATCTTAATATCACCAGTAGATATATCTATATGAAAATTTGTTTTTGTTGTTTTTGAGATCATTTTTCTTGCACTTCTGCAATAAAAATACATTTTTTATAAAAGAAAAGCTGTTAAAATTTAACATGCCTGTCAAATCAAAGCACATCCTATTTTACAATACACGAAGTAGTTTTATATAAAAGGAAATAAAATGACAATTTAAAAGAGCAGAATGGGAAGTCATTGAGTGCAGGGACATGATTTCCCTCTACACTGCCTGGTATATAATGGGCACTTTCAAAGTCTTTATGAAAGCATGTCTGGAAACAAAGAAGGAAAAGGGATGAACCAAGAGATTTTAAGAAAACAAACCACTTAGGATACACAGAAATTTTACAAAAATGGCAAATTGAAATCAACCTTTATAGACAATGTTCTCTACGGAACACTTCCTTTGAACCTGTACTGAGGTGTGATTCCGAAAATGCACACGAGGTGGCAGCAGATAAGCACATGTGTCAGAGACTATTATTCTATGTATTCTGGAGCATGTTCCAACCAAATTCAAAAGATTGAAATGATACCATGTATATCTCTTGTTTTCCATACAGTTAACATTGAAATTAGTAGCAAGCAGTAACCTGAAATTCTTTCTGTTTGCAAGTTATAAAAGTTCCTTTTAGATAGCCTTGGATTCAACATTGATAGATAACGCACAACACCCAACTGCTGTATTTTTCAAGGTAAATGCTCTGAGCTGTTACTCACAAGGTGAAAACGAGGTGGCAGCAGAGAAGCACACTTGGGATACATTTACCACAGATAATCCTGTATGTTCTTTCAAGCAAGTTTCAACTACCTCAAACCTTAGAATTGATATCAATCATATTTCTTTGTGTCATTACACTTAATATAGTAAACAGTAGTAGAAATTAACTAAAAATCCCCCTTTTATTGAAGGTAAGGAAATTCCCTCCTAAATGACCCCCTTCTCAAAATCACAGTTCAAGTTACAAAAATATTTGTTTGGGGAATAAGTTCGTAGTGTTTTAACTGAAGACTTTTATTTAAACTAAAAACAATAATTAAATCAATAAGTTAATCAATTATATATTCGGCATTGCCGTTTACAACCTCTTCTCACCTCTCGACCAATTTGTTGATGCCATTCTTCCAAAAATCGCGTGGTCTGGTGTCAAAGAATATGTTGAGCCAGTTTTTAAGGAACTCTTTGTTATGGAAGGTAACACCCTTCATATGGTTTGACAGGGAGCTGAAAAGATGGTAATCGGTTGGTGCAAGGTCCGGAGAATACAGCGGATGCTGAAGGACCTCCCATTCAAGCTCTTGGAGTGCGGCGTTGACAACTTGTGCCACATGGGTCCTGGCGTTGTTGTGCAGGAGTATGGTTTGACCATGTCGATCAGTAGTTTTCAGTTGAATAGCCTCATTCACCCGGTGTAGCTGGGCAATGTAGAGCTCCTTGTTTACCGTCGCATTCTTTTTGAACATTTCGCAGTACACCATGCTTTCCCAGTTTCACCAAACACATATTATGATCTTCTTTGGATGAAGGTGTGGCTTGACTGTCGTCTTTGGCGTATCTTCTTGAGCGACCCACTCCTTTCTTTGCTTCATATTAATGTATAGGCACCATTTCTCATCTCCCGTGACGATTCTGTACAAAAAGCGTTGTTTATGACCACGTGTTGCCCAATGGCGTGAGAGATGCTGAGAAGAAATTTGAAGGCAACTTTCTTTGTTCTTTTTTTTGTTGAGCTCGTGAGGCACCTAGGCTCACAATTTTTCGGTAAATCCTATTGAATGATGGAGATTGAGAATCGTTTTATAATCGCAGTTCTTTTTTTTCGCCAATTCCCGAATTGTTGGGCGACCGTTCTCCTTCAACTGTGATTTGAAACGTTCTTCATCGAATTCAGAAAACCTTCCACTATGGGACATGTCATCAATGTCAAAGTCTCCATTTTTGACCTTTGCAAACCATTTGCATGCTTTAGACTCACCTATGACACCTTCTACATACGCGTCGCAAATGTCCGAGGCTGCTTCAGCAGCTTTTTGACCTCGATGAAAAGCAAAGAGGAGTAGGTGTCAAGATTGTTGATTTTTGCCTCCTGGGTATTTGAATTCTATGCCTCAAAACTAATAAAAATTAAATAACTCAAAAATAAAATTAACATAGTTCTGTAGAGGAGAAAGAGTTTTATCAAATGAATACTTACCCTTTGCCAGACTACAAACAAATCATTGAAAACTAAAATGATATATAAAAACACTACAAACTTATTCCCAAACCGAAATAGCTTACAAGTAATGGACATAAAAAATAGATAAGGAAACCTATGGAAAAATGCAGTGATGAATATTTTTTAGGGCATGAAATCCTTAAAGAACACAGACTTTCCACATGCAGGAAGAATCAGGATACTAAATAAAATCCAGAGAAAATAAAAGAAAAAAATGTTCACAGCTTGAGCAGGTGATGGCGTAGTGGATAGAGCATTTGACTGGAATGCAAAGGACCTAGGTTTGAGATCCCAAGGGTGCCAGCTTGAGCATCGGTTCATGTTGTTTGTGCAAATTTCACCAGCTTGAGCCCAAGGACCCTGGATCGAGCAAGTGGTCACTCGTTCAGATGTAGCCCACAGTTCAAGGCACATATGAGACAGGAGTCAATGAACACGTAAGGTGTCACAACAAAAAACTAATGATTGATCTGTAACCTGGCAAATAATAAAAAAATCTTTCCATTTCTGTCTGTCTGTCCCTATATATCTCTCTCTTTGACTCTCCATGTCTTTGTAAAAAAAGAAAAGAAGAAAGTACTGTTCACAGAGACATTTGGAGGGTGTATACCATATTTTCCAATGAATAAGACTCATTATTTTTGAAAAATATGAGGTTAGAAAACTGAGTGCCTCTTTTACAGTGATTGTAGTATTTTTTTACTTGCATTTCCCATTTATTCGCATTTCTTCTTATTTTCTAAAACTTTTTGCCCCAAAATTAAGGTGCGTCTTATACAGTGAGACTTCTTATACATGGGGAAATATGGTATATTACAAACTTACCATTGATTTTCTCTTCGGGTGAGAATTAGAAAAACATAATTCATGCTTCTATGCAATTGAAGCTGCAAAAACAACAACAAAAAAGCTACTGTCTTTTTTTTCTTTTATTTATTTATTAATATTAGAGGCAGGATAGAGAGGTAAAAAGAAAGACAGATAGAAACATCAATCTGTTTCGGTATGTGCCTTCAACCAGAAGCAAACCTATGACTTTAGTGTATAGGTGTGATGCTTTAACTACTGAGCTCTCTGAAAGAGAGCAAGCCATTGCCTTTTGGGGAAAAAATTTAGTAGAGAAATCCAGAGGTAATTAAAAAATAAAATGATAATTTAGTCTTATGTGTCAAAAACACCAGAAGATTTCTTTGCTCTTAAAATTCCGGGGCATAAACACTATTTTTAATTGTTCAGCAGAAAGTGACCCCTTTCCTTACATGTACTATCTCTTGTGCCGTGGTATCAGTCCAGACTGAGATACTTATTGAGCTTGGATATCAGAATTTATCTGAGCATTGGTCACAACATACAAGCTAGGTTCTATTGCTCACAGAATACCTCCCAGGGTCTTTGATTCATACCTTCTATATTTTCTCAGTTTTATACCTGAGAACACGCATAGCTGAAAAACCATGTCTCATGTCTCAGCTCTGCATTCTGAGAAACTGATATACTGAACCTTGCCAAAATAAAACATAAATGACTCCAAAGATATTTCAATAACAAATACAGTGCCTGTTTCAACTTACGATTATTATTCTATGCATATTTTTTCTTCTGTCTACTCCAGGACAGTGTAGTATTCATAAAGACAGAAAGTAAGTCTATCTCATTCACTTTAGGCACCCAGTGTTGAGCAAAGTGCTTCCATATAATAGAAATACAATAAATGTTTCCTGAATGAATGAATAAATAGACGTTTGCATACATACACAGATATCCACAAATGACAGACACTGAGGACCCAGAGAGATAAGCTCATGTGCAATGCACATCACACACAGGTGTACACACACCCAGTGAACCTGAGTATATACACAAAGAGAAATATAACAGGTACACAAAGAATAGGGAAAGAAAATGTCCTAATATGAACAGTAGATATATCTGTATGAAAATCTGTCGTTTTTGTTTTTGAGATCATTTTTCTTGCACTTCTGTAATAAAAATACATATTTTTTAAAAGAAAAGCTGTTAAAAGTCAACATACCTGTCAAATCAAAGCACATCATATTTTACAATACACGAAGTATTTTTATATAAAAGGAATTAAAAAGACAGAATTTAAAAGAGTAGAATGGGAAGTAATTGAGTGCAGGGACATGAGTTCCCTTCACAGTGTCTGGTATATCATGGGCACTTTCAAAGGCTTTATGAAAGCATGGCTGGAAACAAAGAAGAAAATGAGATGAACCAAGAGATTTTAAGAAATCAAAGCACTAAGGATACAAAAAAACTTTACAGAAAAGGCAAATTGGTATCAGCGTTTATACACAATGTTCTCTACCAAAGTATTCCTTTGAACCTGTACTGCGGCGTGATTCTGATGATGTACACGTGGTGGCAGCAGAGAAGCACATGTAACAGAGTCCGTTATTGTATGTGCTATGGAGCAAGTTCCAGCCAAATTCAGAGAATTGAAATGATACCATGTATATCTCCTGTTTTACTATAGTTAACGTTGAAAGTAGTAGCAAGCAGTAACCAGAAATTCCTTCTATTTCAAAGTTATAAAAGTTTCTTCTAGATAGCCTTGGATTCAACATTGATAGATATTGCACAACACCCAACTGATGTATTTTTCAAGGTAAACTGCTCTGTGCTGTTATTCACAAGGTGAAAACGATGTGGCAGCAGAGAAGCACAATTGGGATACATTTACCACAGAAAATCCTGTATGTTCTTTCAAGCAAGTGTCAACTACCTCTAACCTTAGAATTGATATAAATCATGTTTCTTGGTGTCATTACAATTAGTATAGTAAACAGTAATAGAAATTAACTAAAAATCCTTTTTTTAAGGTATGGAAATTCACTCCTAAATGACCCCTTTCTCAAAATCACAGTTCAAGTTACAAAATACCTTACAATTAATGGAAATAAAAACTACATAAGAAAACCTATGAAAAAGTGCACTGATGAGTATATTTTAGGGCAAGAAATACTTAAAATTTACAGTCTTTCTACACATACTTAAAACCAGAATACTAAATACAATTCAGAGAAAGTAAAAGAAAAAAATGTTCATAGCTTGAGCTGGCAATTTTGCAGTGGTTTGAGCATTTGTCTGGAGTGCAAATGACCCAGATGTGAGATTCCTAGGGTGGCAGCTTGATCGCCGGCTCATTTCGTTTGAGCTAAGCTCACCAGCTTGAGTTCAAAGTCGCTGGCTTGAGCAAGCAGTCACTCGATGAGCTGTAGCCCTCTGTTCAAGGCACATATGGGACAGGAGTCAATGAACAGGTAAGGTGTCACAACAAAAAACTGATGATTGATCTGTGAGCTGGACAATAATAAAAAAATATCTACTTTTCTATCTGTCTGTCCCTATATATTCCTCTATCTGACTCACTCCCTGTCTCTGTAAAAAAAGAAAAGAAAAAACTACTGTTCACAGAGACATTTGGAGGGTGTATACCATATTTCTCCATAATTAAGACTCATCATTTTTGAAAAAATATGGGGCTAGAAAACTGCCTGCCTCTTATACAATTGTTGTAGTATTTTTTTACTTGCATTTCCCGTTTATTCACACTTGTTATCATTTTCGCAAACTTTGTTCCACAGAATTAAGGTGTGTCTTATACAGGGTGGCTTGTTGTACATGAAGAAATATGGTACTTGACAACCTTACCATTGATTTCCTCTTGGGGTTAGATTTTGAAAAACATAATTCATACTTCTATGCAATTTAAGCTGCAAAATCAACAATAAAAAAGCCACTGTCATTTTTGTTTTTATTTATTTTTTAATGTTAGAGGCAGTATAGAGGGTGAAAAAGACAGACAGATAGTCAGAAACATCAATCTCTTTCGGTATATGCCTTGACTTAGGAGCAAACCTATGACATTAGCTTA
This sequence comes from Saccopteryx leptura, assembly GCF_036850995.1. Lineage (NCBI taxonomy): Eukaryota > Metazoa > Chordata > Mammalia > Chiroptera > Emballonuridae > Saccopteryx > Saccopteryx leptura. Next base: position 393,772 of record NW_027095705.1, on the reverse strand, counting down.
TTGGCGTGACACTATAACTACTGAGCTCTCTGGTGAGAGTAAGCCATTGTCTTTTGGGAAAAAATTTACTAGAGAAAACCAGAGGAAATTAAAAAATATAATGATAATTTAATCTTCTGTGGCGATGACACCAGAAGATTTTTTTCCTCCTAATATTCAGGGGCATAAACACTATTTCTCGCTGTTTAGCAGAAAGTGACTTGTTTCTTAAAATGCACTTTTCCTGGTGCCATGGCAGCAGTCCAGACTGAGAGACCTCCTATATTTGGACATCAGAATTTATGTTAGCATTGGTCATAACATACAAGCTAGGGATTTTTGCTCACAGAACAACTCCCAGGGTGTTTGATTCATAACTTCTATATTTTCTCAGTTTTATACCGGAGAACAAGCATTGCTGAAAAACCGAGTCTCATGTTTCAGCTTTGCCTTCTGAGAAACCAATATACTGAAACTCTCCATAATAAATAATAACTGACACCAAAGAGGTTTCACTACCAAATACAGTGCTTGTTTCAACTTACAATTGTTTTATTTATGTATATTTTTTTCTCTGTCTACCCCAGGACATTTTAGTATTCAGACAGACAGAAAGTAAGTTTATCTCATTCACTATAGTCATCCAGTGTCAAGCAGAGTGCCTGGAACAAAATAAAAATAGAATAAGTGTTTTCTGAATGAATGAATAAATAGTCATTTGCATATGTACACAGATAACCACAAATGACAGACACTGTGGACCAAGAGAGATATGCTCATGTGCAATGCACATCTATGCACACAGATGTCCAAACACAAAGTGAACCTGAGTATATATGCAAAGAGTAATATAATAGGTACAAAAAGAATAGGGAAAGAAAATGTCCTAATATGAACATTAGATATATCTGTTTGAAAATCTGTTGTTGTTGTTTTTGAGATCATTTTTCTTGCACTTCTGCAATAAGAATAGATTTTTTAAAATAGAAAAGCTGTTAAAATTCAACATACCTGTGAAATCAAAGCTCATCCTATTTTACAATACACGAAGTAGTTTTATATAAAAGGAATTAAAAAGAGAGAAGTTAAGAGAGAAGAATGTGAAGTCATTGAGTGCAGGGACATGAGTTCCCTGCACAGTGCCTGGTATATGATGGGCACTTTCAAAGGTTTATGAAAGCATGGCTGAAAACAAAAAAGAAAAGGGGATGAACCAAGATATTTGAAGAAAAGAAACAACTAATGATACACAAAAATTTTACAGAAATGGCAAATTGGAATCAATGTTTATAGACAATGTTCTCTACCAAACTATTCCTTTGAAACTGTACTAAGTCGTGATTCCCAAGATGCACACGAGGTGGCAGCAGAAAAGCACATGTGACAGAGACCATTAGTGTATGCGCTATGGAGCAATTTCCAGCCATATTCAGAGGATTGAAATGATACCAAGTATATCTCTTGTTTTCACTACTGTTAACTTTGAAAGTAGTAGCAAGCAGTATCCAGAAATTCCTTCTATTTGCAAGTTATAAAAGTTTCTTTTAGATAGCCTGGGATTCAACATTGATAGATAATGCACAACACCCAACTGCTGTATTTTTCAAGGTAAACTGCTCTGAGCTGTTATTCACAAAGTGAAAATGAGGTGGCAGCAGAAAAGCACACTTGGGAAACATTTACCACAGAAAATCCTGTATGTTCTTTCAAGCAAGTGTCAACTACCTCTAACCTTAGAATTGATATAAATCATGTTTCTTGGTGTCATTACACTTAATATAGTAAACAGTAATAGAAATTAACTAAAAATACCTTTTTTTTAAGGCAAGGAAATTCACTTCTAATAGACCCCCTTTTCAAAATCACAGTACAAGTTACAAAATACCTTACAATTAATGGAAATAAAAACTACATAAAGAAACCTATGGAAAAATGCAGTGATGGATATATTTTAGGGCAAGAGAACCTTAAAATACACAGTCTTTCCACACATACTAAGAACCAGGATAATAAATAAAATCCAGAGAAAGTAAAAGAGAAATATGTTCACAGCTTGAGCAGGTGATGGCGCAGTGGTTAGAGCATTTGACTGGAATGCAAAGAACCCAGGTTTGAGATTTCAAGAGCGCCAGATTGAGCGCCAAATCATGTCGTTTGAGCAAAGCTCACCAGCTTGAGCCCAAGGTAGCTGACTCGAGCAAGCGGTCACTCGATCAGCTGTAGCTCCCTATTCAAGACTCATATGTGAGAGGAGTCAATGATCATGTAAGGTGTCACAACAAAAAACTGATGATTGATCTGTGACCTGGCAAATAATAAAAAAACCTCTCCATTTCTGTTTGTCTTTCCCAATATATTCCTCTCTCTGATTCTCTCCCTGTATCTGTAAAAAAAGAAAAGAAAAAATAAATATTCACAGAGACATTTGGAGGGTGTATACAATATTTCCCCATGAGTAAGACTCATCATTTTTGAAAAATATGTGGTAAGAAAACTGTGTTACTCTTGTACAATGGTTGTAGTATTTTTTTACTTGCATTTTCCATTTATTCGCATTTGTTATCATTTTCACAAACTTTGTGCCCAAATATTAAGGTGCATCTTATATAGTGATGCTTCTTATACATGGGAAATATGGTACTTTACAAACTTACCATTGATTTCCTTTTGGGGTGAGATTTTGAAAACATAATTTATTATTTGATGCAATTTAAGCTGCAAAAACCACAACAAAAAAGCCACTGTCATTTTTTCTTTTATTGATTTATTAATGTTCAAGGCAGGATAGGGGGGGAAAAGACAGACAGATAGTCAGAAACATCAATCTGTTTCAGTATTTGCCTTGACCCAGGAGCAAACCTATGACATTAGCGTATAGGTGTGACACTTTAACTACTGAGCTCTCTGGTGAGAGCAAGACATTGTCTTTTGGAAAAAAAAAATTACTAGAAAAAACCAGAGGTAATTAAAAAATAAAATGATAATTTAGTCTTCTGTGGCGACAACAGCAGAAGACTTTTCTTTGCTCTTAAAATTGAGGGGCATAAACACTATTTCTTGTTTTTTAGCAGAAAGTGACAGCTGTCTTAACATGCACTTTCTTTTGTGCCGTGGCAGCAGTCCAGGATGAGAGACCACCTAAGCTTGGACATCAGAATTTTTCTGAGCATTGGTAACAACATACAAGTTAGGTTCTTTGCTCGCAGAACACCTCCCAGGGTCTTTGATTCATAACTTCTATATTTTCCCAGTTTTATACCTGAGAACACGCATTGCTGAAAAACCGAGTCTTATGTCTCAGCTCTATATTCTGAGAAACTGATATACTGATCCTCGCCATAATAAATCATAACTGACACCAAAGATATTGCACTACCAAATACAATGCTTGTTTCAACTAACGATTATTTTATTTATTTATATATTTTTCGTCTGTTTATCCCAGGACAGTGTATCATTCATAAAGACAGAAATTAAGTCTATCTCATTCACTACAGGCAACCAGTGTCGAGCACACTGCCTGGCACATAATAGAAATATATTAAGTGTTTCCTGAATGAATTAAAAATAGTCATTTGCATACATACACAGATATCCACAAATGACAGACACTGTGGACCCAGAAAAATATGCACATGTGCAATGCACATCTTTGCACACAGATGTCCACACACCCAGTGAACCTGAGTATATACGCAAAGAGAAATATAATAGGTACACAAAGAATTCAGAAAGAAAATGTCCTAATATGAACAGTAGTTATATCTGTATGAAAATCTGTTTTTGTTGTTTTTGAAATCATTTTTCCTGCACTTCTGCAATAAGAATACATTTTTTATAATAGAAAAGTTGTTAAAATTCAACATACGTGTCAAATCAAAGCACACACTATTTTACAATACACGAAGTAGTTTTATATAAAAGAAAATAAAATGACAGTGTCTAAAAGAGTCAATGGGAAGTCATTGAGTGCAGTGACATGAGTTCCATTGCACAATGCCTGGTATATGATGGACACTTTCAAAGGCTTTATAAAAGCATAGCTGGAAAGAAAGAAGAAAAAGAGGATGAACCGAGAGATTTTAAGAAAACAAACCACTAAAGATACACAAAAACTTTACAGAAACTACAAATTGAAATCAACGTTTATAGCCAAAGTTCTCTACCAAACTATTCTTTTGAACCTGTACTGAGGCGTGAATCTAAAAATGCACACGAGGTGGCAGCAGAGAAGCACATGTAACAGAGACCATTATTGTATGTGCTATGGAGCAAGTTCCAGCCAAATTCAGAGGATTGAAATGATACCAAGTATATCGCTTGTTTGCACTACAGTTAACGTTGAAAGTAGTAGCAAGCAGTAACCAGAAATTCCTTCTATTTGCAAGTTATAAATGTTTCTTTAAGATAGCCTTGTATTCAATATTGATAGATAACGCACAACACCCAACTGCTCTATTTTTCAAGGTAAAATGCTCTGAGGTGTTATTCACAAGGTGAAAATGAGGTGGCAGCAGAGAAGGTCACTTGTGAACCATTTACCACAGATAATTCTGTATGTTCTTTCAAGCAAGTTTCAATGACCTCTAACTTTAGAATTGATATAAATCATGTTTCTTGGTGTCATTACACTTAACATAGTAAACAGTAATAGAAATTAACTAAAAATCCCTTTTTTCAGGTAAGGAAATTCACTCCTAAATGACCCCCTTCTCAAAATCACAGTTCAAGTTACAAAACACCTTACAATTAATGGAAATAAAAACTACATAAGAAAACCAATGGAAAAATGGAGTGATGAATATATTTTAGGGCAAGAAAACCTTAAAATACACAGTCTTTCCACACATACTAAGAACCAGGATACTAAAAAAAATCTAGAGAATATAAAAGAAAAATATGTTCACAGCTTGGCCTGGCGATGG